>NC_031780.1:5435116-5445019 GCF_001522545.3 Parus major
TCCGCCCCGCGGCAGAGCGCTCGCCCGCGGGCGCGCAAGGTGCGATGCGGTGCGGGCGGAGCGGGCCGGCGGTGGCCGAGGCGAGGCGAGGCGAGCCCGGGCGCGGTGCCGGCGGCCAGGAGAGGGTTAAGCGGGCGCTGACAGTCAGCTGAGCCCTGACTGACAGCCCGCAAAGTTTCCCTGTCGCTAGACTCTTATGCTAATGAGGCCGAGCGGCGAGCGCCCATTGGCCCGGCCCCGAGCCCGTGTCCCGCCTGACGTCACGGGCGCTATAAAACTCCGCAATGCTTTAAACTCTCCTGCCGGATCAAACCTTTAAATATTTTTCATCTTCTTGCTGTAGCTTTGAGGCCGAGTTGTTTTTTTTCCTCTCTCTCTCTCTTTTTTTTTTTTTTTAAACTCTCATTATTATTATTATTATTATTTTGGTTGCGATACAGACTTTGATTTTTTTATTTTTTATTTTTTTTTGCCTTCGCTCTCTTTCCCTCCTCCCTCCCCCGATGAACCTCTCTCCTCGCTCTGCACTTCGCACAAGAGAGCCCAGAGGAAAGGCATCATGAAGTGTTAAAAATAACAAAACAAAACAACAACAACAACAAATTTACTCGCAACAACACCAGCTAACACTTCCAGCTGCGGTTCGCGAGCTGCGAAAGAGAGCGAGAGGAGAGAGAGAGAAGGGAGGGAGAGAGGAGGAAAAAAAAAAACCCTCTATGCAAAAGGCGAATAGCGAGAGCCCCGCGCTCTGATGCATCAGCGGAGCCTCTGCGAGGGATAACGCGGAGCGGGAGAGGAGCCGCCGGGGCGGACCGGAGCGGAGGCAGAGCAGGAGAGCGGAGCGGAGCTCGCCAAAAATCAAGCTGGCTCACCCGGTGGCGACTCAGAGCAGCCCCCTCGCTCCCGGAGCGCACCCTTTCTGGAGGACTCTCGGCAGCAAAAGGATGGCATCAGAGCTGGCGATGAGCAGCTCCGACCTGCCCACCAGTCCCCTGGCCATGGAATATGTTAATGACTTCGATCTGATGAAGTTTGAAGTGAAAAAGGAGCCGGTGGAGACCGATCGCATTATCAGCCAGTGCGGCCGCCTGATCGCCGGGGGATCGCTCTCCTCCACCCCGATGAGCACGCCCTGCAGCTCCGTGCCCCCGTCCCCCAGCTTCTCGGCGCCCAGCCCCGGCTCCGGCTCGGACCAGAAGACCCACCTGGAAGACTACTACTGGATGACGGGGTACCCGCAGCAGCTCAACCCGGAGGCGCTGGGCTTCAGCCCCGAGGACGCGGTGGAGGCGCTGATCAACAGCAGCCACCACCCGCTGCCCGGCGCCTTCGATGGCTATGCTAGAGGGCAGCAGCTGGCCGCGGCCGCCGGCGGCTCCGTGCCGGCCGAGGAGATGGGCTCGGCGGCCGCCGTGGTGTCGGCGGTGATCGCCGCGGCGGCGGCGCAGGGCGGCGCGCCCCACTACCACCACCACCACCACCACCCGCACCACGGCGGCGGCGGCGGCGGCGGCGGCGGCGGCGCCGGGGGGCTGCACCACCCGCACCACGGCGGCGGCGGCGGCGGCGGCGGAGGTGGCCTCCACTTCGACGACCGCTTCTCCGACGAGCAGCTGGTGACCATGTCCGTGCGGGAGCTGAACCGGCAGCTGCGGGGCGTCAGCAAGGAAGAGGTGATCCGGCTGAAGCAGAAGAGGAGGACCCTCAAAAACAGGGGCTATGCCCAGTCCTGCCGCTTCAAGAGGGTCCAGCAGCGGCACGTCCTGGAGTCGGAGAAGAACCAGCTGCTGCAGCAAGTGGAGCACCTAAAGCAGGAGATCTCCAGGCTGGTCCGGGAGAGGGACGCCTACAAGGAAAAGTACGAGAAGCTGGTCAGCAATGGCTTCAGAGAAAACGGATCCAGCAGCGACAACCCTTCCTCTCCAGAGTTTTTCATGTGAGTTCCCACAGCCTTGCCACCTTAACTAAAAGTTCTCCGTGTGAGTTGTTGTTGGGGGCTTTGCTAGAGCCACGACCCCGCTTGCCACCTTCTATTACCTTTTTTTAGAAAAAAAAAAAAAAACTCAAAACAATTTTAAAACAAAGTTGTTTTTTGGGTTGGTTTTTGGTTTTTTTTTTTCTTTTTAAGGTGGGCTGGCTCCGTGTTGGCCAACCTAAAGTTCTACATGAGTTTCCTTTCTGTTTATTATTATTATTATTATTTTTATTTTTGTGGGGGCTTGCTGTTGTGTTGTTTTTTTTTTAATTTGAAAGATCCAACTCGCCACCAACTCAGTTCTTCATATGAAGCTTGCTCTTCTTTGAAACCTGCCATCCACATTATATATATATTTTTAAGTTCATGAGGTTTTTTTTTCTTTTGAGCTTGCTGTGTCCAAAAAGTCAGGTTTTTTTTTTGCCATCCTGAGTTCTTCATATGAGATTTGAGCTTTGAAAAAGAAAAATAAAATAAAAAAAAATTAAAAACTAAACTAAACAAAAAAATACAAAAAAAAAAAAAAAGTGAAAATTTTAGACTCCAGCTTGCTGAGTTCCATCAGTTTTTAGCGTTGTTGTGCAAAACTAGAAATATGCCTAGATCAACCTGCCAAAATCAAGCCTGCATCAACCTTCGGTGTGTTCATGTGAGTTTTGGCCTTAATCTGCCAAACGTGAGACTTTAGTCTGCCATTAGAATCCCATACTCATCTCATGCATTACGCTTGCTATTTTGTCTTAGCAACAATGAACTATAACTGTTTCAAAAGACTATGAAAAAGAGACATTATATTAATAAAAAACCCTGCATGCTGGTCATGTATGGTATAATTATTTTTTTTTTCTTTTGCTTGGAAATGGACTTTTGGAGACTATTATGGCATGGCATTCATCCTTTTGTTTTATTGCCTCATCACTTTTTTGGGTTGAAAGCAAAAAAGTGCAACCTTTGATCTTCCTCCTCCTCTTCCTCCCATTAAAGTTTGCATCTGCTCTAAAACTGCTTTGAGTTACTCAAAACTTCAGACTTCCTTTTAAATGCACTGAAGCATTCCCTCTCAAAAAACCTGCCAGAATGGATTTTGGTAACCTAATGTGGCAAAAAAAAAAATTAAAAAAAAAATCAAAAAAACAAAAACACAGAAAGAACTTTGGAAAGATGTTCAAAAACAAAATTCACATCCCACTTGGGGGGGACATTGAAACCATGCTGTTGCCTAAAACAGTCTAAAATTAATTTTAAATGATCTGCCCCATTTTTTTTTTTTTTCCTTTTGCGTTTGGTCATTGTCAAATGTGGAATGCTCTGGGTTCCTAGTATATAATTTAATTCTAGTTTCTGTCATCTGTTAGCCCAGTTAAAATGTATGCTACAGATAAAGGAATGTTATAGATAAATTCGAAAGAGTTAGGTCTGTTTAGATGTAGATTTTTTTTTTAAAGATTGATGCACTAAATTGTTTACTGTCGTGATGTAAAGGGGGGTAGAATTTGCAATGGGACTGTTTTAAAAAGTAGTTTATGCAGCATGTGCTTGCAACTTAAATATAAGTTGGGTATATGTAGTCCTTGCTATACCACTGACTGTATTTGAAAACCAAAGTATTAAAAGGGGGAGGCACCCCTGTTTATATCTATAGGGGTATTTTACATTAAAAATGTATGGGTTGTTTTTTTGTTTTTTTTTTTTTTCAAAATTGAAGTATTTGGGACTGAATTGCACTAAGATATAACCTGCAAGCATATAATACAAAAACAACAAAAAAATTACGAACCTGTTTAGAACGCTAATACAATTTATGCAGTTATAAAGATGGCATTACTGCACAGTTTTAAAATGATGCAGATTTTTTTACAGTTGTATTGTGGTGCAGAACTGGATTTTCTGTAACTTCAAAAATTCCACAGTTTTAAAGGCAATAATCAGTAAATTTTATTTTCAGGGACTGATATCCTGTCTTTTAAAAAAAAAAATGGAAAGTAAATCTTACCACAATAAATATAAAAAAATCTTGTCAGTTACTTTTTCTTTTACATATTTTGCTGTGCAAAATTGTTTTATATCTTGAGTTACTAACTAACCACGTGTGATGTTCCTATGTGCTTTTCTTTCATTTTCAACTCTATGGTTATATCGAAAGAGAGAATAATCTACAATAATAAACTGCATTTTTTTGATTCCGTACTCAGTTTCTTAGTCTGTAGTTCCAAGTTCCATAACTGCGAGCGCAGTGCTTCAGCGTGCTGCCTGCCGAAGGGGCGATGCTGACCCACCAGCTGGACTCAATAATGTTCAGGAGGCGAGAAGGGAAGGGATAGCTTCGTGTAAAACGGAAAATTGTCACCCGCTAGGACTCAAGTTCTCTTTCAGGTAGATGAAAAAAAAAACGTGAGCTTTCAGGTGCTGCTTCTGACTTCTCAGTAGTGCAGTGAGAGAGGGCAGTTTCAGTGACTCAGATCATCCCAGCAAGTTCTAGGAGATCTCAAAGGGGAGGTCTGCTTAAAAACCTGATGACATGATATGGCCCTGTATTTTGATTGTTATATGATGGAGTGAAGTGAAAGAGAAGACTTCACATCCTCTTATTATCTGATCCCAGCTAAGCATGCCTGTCTCTAGTAAGAGATGACACTGCATCAGACTTGGCTTGTCACAGAGCCACTTAACCCTAGACTGAAAGATATTTTGGTCCATACTGCCTCCTTTTTTTCTTTTCTTTGCTTTTTTACCCCTCTTTTTTCTTTTGTTTATCCTGTGGAATTTTTTTGTCTTGTTTTGGGTTTTTTTGGTTTTGTTTTGTTGTTTTTTTCTTTTGCTGCAGGCCTTAGAAAGTCCAGAGAAAGCTGAGGAGTGGAGAAAAAAAAAAATCCAAAGGACTTCCTTCAACTTTTGAGAGTTACTTGTTCTAAACAATCAACCCCAAAGGTTAATGTGCTAGAAACATTCAGGTCTCTGAGCCCCTCTTCACTGCAGTTCCCCATGTCAAAGGGCATTTCAACTTTGAAAGGCTCCTCAAACGCTCAGCCCAGTTTGTTTAAAGCCACCTTTCCCTGAGAGCCTCCAGTGTCCGTCGGCAGAGTGCTGTCCTGCTCTCTGAATGGGATTATCTGCCCACTTTCTGTGAGAGGCAGAGGCCTCTCCGAAGGATGCTCCAGCCTCTCCAGGATGGGGGGTTTATCTCCAGTCCCAAGCTCATAAACCAAACACTTTTTTATTCTCCTTCGTGTTTTTCCCCCCGGCTGCTGGTGCAACTTCTTCCCAGCAGTAAGGTCATCCCTCCCAGGTGCTGGTGGCACTCAAGGGACAGGACCTGTTGCCATCCCTGTGCCTGGCTGGTCCAGTCCCTGGTAAAGGTTGAGCTGCAAGGTCAAGGTGCGGCTCTGAGCCCCCCTGCAGCACCTACACCCACAATAGCCTGTGTCAGTGGGCAGTGGCTGGAGCTGGAGGTCACTCTGCTCTTGCTGAGGTTCCTTTGGCGGGGATGGACACAAGCCTCTGTTGGTGACAGCAGTGGCTTGGTCTCTGAGCCGATGCTGTCTCACCCCTCCCCAGTGCCGGGGCACCAACCTGCCCTTTGGCATCTGACCTGCTGTTGCACCAGGGTTTGAGTAATGGTTCAAGCTCCAGATTCTAGTTAATTTGAGTTCCATTTTCTGGTTAATGTGTAATCTGTAGGTAAACTGGTTGCTATTGGCCAAGCTGGGAATTATCTCCTCTCATAAAGACAACGCTGCTCGTTATTTTGTCTCCCACCCTCCCTTCCCTGACTGAGCCTCTACCAATATCCAGGTGTTTTTGCAGGGGCTCTCTTAGAAGCTTTGCTGCTGCCCTTGCTGAGAGCAAGGAAGGGAAGGGATGGGACCTGTCATCAGCAGAGCCCCCGCTGAAGTGGTGCTGCAGCCCCCAAGGGAGCACAGAACACCAAGCTGCCTGGAGCAGGACCACTTCTGGTCCAGCCTCATCCTCACACCTGGCTTCCACTTCAGGTTTCCTTGCAGGCAAAGTTAGGAGCAGACAATAGAATTTTAACAGGATTTTAAAAGTACTGTGAACTGACTGAGTAGTGAAGAGCGAGAGCACTGCTGTGTCCCTGAAGTATCTTCTTTCGTGGAGGAAAAAAACCAAACATCCTATTTGAATGATTTGAGAGATAAGAGAAAACCTTCCTAGAAACAGACTTCCTAGAATAGGGTGACAAAGGGAAAATTCTCATCACACCCCCAGCCTGAGAGGGGAAAAAAAGCTTTCTTCCAGTTTGGCATTGTGATGACAATCTTGATTTGCAAATTAAGGAAAAAAAAACCAAAAACGCAGCCTTCCTTAGGCTGCACTTGAATTTCAGCCTGAAATACGCTAACTGGCCAACTGAAGGGGAAAAAATTAGGTACACATTTTAATATTCACAAAAGCAAAGTGAGTATTGGGGTTCTCTGTATGAGTCATTGCAGGGGAGCGCCCACCTTTGCCGCAGGACTGCTTGCTGAGGACTAATTGGAACCGCTCTGCTCTGAATAACCTACATTCATTAATCACCCCTTGCTTGACTCTGGCCTCAATCCTGCTCTCATTGAACTCAGAGGTGCAATCCCTGGGGATTTCAAAGGGGAGCAGGATCCCACTGTTCTCCCACAGGTAAAAAGCAGGTGGAATGCTGCCCGGGCCAGGCAACTGGGTGTCAAAAGGTGTGCGTGGTCTTGATCTGCCCATCATAATAACATCCTATTTTTCCCATAGTCCTATAGTGCATTCCCATTTATTAACTACATTACAAAGAACTTTCATGTGACCGGTGCTGGGAGATACATGCATGGACAGCGGTCCTTTGCTGACCGGGAAATGGTGTGCACTGAGGCTCAGCCCCCGACTCCCTCCCCAGCCCACCTTGGCCCTCAGTGGTTTTTATTTCCACCTCCTAAAATGAAACACATCTCTCTCCTGCCCAGCCTCCAGGCTGCTGCTGAGCAGAGGCCGAGAGTATTTTTTTGGTTTTGCTACAGCATTTTCCCTGCTTGAAAAAATGTCATCCTGGACTGAATCCTAAAAAAAAGATGGGAGAAGGGAGGGAAATATCCCAGTCACACCAGTGTGTATTTATTTCCTGAACTATTTCTCCCTAGGCATGCAGCAAGAAGTGCCCGTTTGCAAACTGAGCGGGGACAGCTTCTATTTATTAGAAAGTCTTTTTCACCCTTTTGAAACAAAAACGCCAGCACTGAATCAAAATGTCACTTGAAAACTCCCCCCACGCGAAACATGGCAGCAAATTTTTTCTTTAAAAAATGAACTTTCCCAGCTCTTTTTTTCTTTTCCCTTCCGAAAGCTTTTGTGCAGCTGTTTCCTCTCCCTCCCTCTGCGTAGTGTGTAGGAAGTTCTTGATCTAGAATCATTCATAATTTTAATACCAATTTCTATTTGACATAATATACTAATATCAGATAGAGAGTGTAGTTGCTTCCTGGATTTAGGGAGGAAATGATGCATATATCAGAATTATCTGCTCAGATGCCAGAACTACATTGGTGTCGTTTCAGCATGTGCTGTGTTGAAAGGAAATCCTCTATATTTATTACTCCGATCATCAGAGGAGCTAAATGGACCCACTGTTTCTGACACCTGTTCAGATGGCTGAATTTAAAATTTCATGCAGGGAAAAAAAAAAATCCTACATACTTCAATGTTAGGAATTAAGATTTTTTAAATACACTTTTTTTTCCCCTCCCTCTTTCTGAATCATTGTGTTTTGTGAGCGGCTGCCATGAGGCTTGGCCATTCTGGGGGTAGTTATGGAGAGTGGGATAGATTTTGTTTGCTCAGCTCAGACAAAAACCAATCCTGCTTGTACACACACACACACACACACACACTGTCTGTAACCAAGTGCTTCAGATCTCTGTTTTAAGTGCAGGTCTCGCTATGAATAACATGATGTAGCACACCCCAGAACGTGGCAGAGGTGAACGGCCAAGAAAGAACTCGCCTTTTCGGGAGGGAGCGTAGCACTGAACCACTTCATAATTTTAAGGCTCCTCTAATGAATATTTTTGGGCACAGCAGGTACAAATCAATAGATTAAAATACTGTACACTCTTGCTGCATCTAATTCTTGACTGCCTGAAATTGCGGGGGAGGACCGGGAATAACATTTGTCACTGTGAGGGCTGAGTGCATTCAGATTTGTGAGCTCTAAGCCAACACAATGCAAAAATAGTCCAGGATGTGACTTAACTTTTCAAGTGAAAAGCAAAAGGCCAGGGATCTGCGAGGCTGTAGTTGGCAGACAGGCAGCTCCATCCCGAGCTATCTATCACTGTATCGGGTTGACCCGGCACAGTGTGACAACATCTCGGTGCCCTCGATGCACGCTGCCTGTATTTCGGTGCTCTCTGAAATGATCATTTTCTTTCACTATTGCTGCACCCGCTTTTTTCCCTCCAAATTCTGGCTTTTAAAACTGTGTCACTTCCAACGCACAGTGAAGTGTGCAGGCCTGTAATCATGGTGCAGTGAGTGACAAAGACAGAACTTGCCCGGCCTCTCTCCTTGCTTGTTTTGAAGCCCTGTGGACTTTGTGACATGATTTTCTCTTTTTTTAAAATTAATAAATGTCATTGTTTTGTAATACATCTCAATACAACATCTTATGTGGAAAGAATCAAAGTGAGAGCAGAAGTTTGCTAGAAGTGGTGTTTCTCCTTCATGCAGAAAAGAAATCCCCAGTAAATAACAAATCGAGCAGTGTCCTCAAGTTTCCAGCGGGGGTAGAGGATGGAGTGTCCCTGGGTGCTGCTCTCAATTGTTAATTCATAAAGACCCACAGTCCTGAGCAATGTTGCCCCAGCTTGTCCTGATACAGCAGAGATGCCGATGGCTGTGGATGGAGGCGTTGAGCCTCAGCGTCCTGTTCCAGCGAAGGCTCTGGCGTCTCCCCGAGCCTCACTCCTTGGGGTCCGCGTTAAATCTGTGTGTCCCCGGAAGGCTGCAGGGTGTGGGGACAGCGGAGTCAGTGCCACACACCTTTACCTCCAGCCCGGCACCTGCCTCGGCCGGGGGGAGCAGCAGCGCTGGGGAGGTTTCTGGCACGGGTTTTCACATCCCTGCTTCCAGCAGCTCCCAATGCCCCGGCCCGGGGCTGTCTGTGCAGGGATGCAGCCCCTCATCGTCCCTCACGGCACTGGGGCCGCGGCCGGCGGGGTCGCTTGGGGGACGGCCGGGCCCTCTCGGGGGCTGCCCTGAGCCCGGCCCGGCCAGGCCGCCGCGTCCAGGGGCACAGCCGGGCACAGCCCCCGGGCCAGGCACAGCTCTGCCCCCGGGCACAGCCCTGCCCCGGCACCGCCCCAGACCCCGGGCACGGCCCCCGGGCACAACTCTGTCTTCGGGCACAGCCCTTTGTCCCTGGCACAGCCCCCGGCCCGGACACAGCCCTGTCTCCGCCACGACCCTGTCCCCGGGCACAGCCCCTGTCCCCGGTGTAGTCGCAGCCCCCGGCCCAGCCCCTGCCCCCGGGCACAGCCCCCGGCCCGGCCCCGAGGCTGCCGAGGCCGCCCAGCCGCGGTTCCCACCTCAGCCGGTGCGGGGACAGGCCCCGCCGCCCGGGAGGGGCTGGAAGGTGAGGACCGCATCCGCTGTTTGTTTCTTTCTTGTTTGTTTCTCTCTAAATCCCATCCCTGTAACAAAAGGGGAGTCTGGGCTGAACTATGGATCTGTCGGGCCGCGCATCCAGAGCGGAGCTCCGGTTGTCACCCGGCGGCTCCCGCGGCCCGCCCGGCCCTAGGTATGTCCACAGAGCAGTCCCCTCGGCTTTGGGCACAGGGTTTCCAAATTTTCTCTTGTTCTTTTCTTTTCTTTTCTTTTCTTTTCTTTTCTTTTCTTTTCTTTTCTTTTCTTTTCTTTTCTTTTCTTTTCTTTTCTTTTCTTTTCTTTTCTTT
>NC_031780.1:5445049-5577769 GCF_001522545.3 Parus major
TTCTTTTCTTTTCTTTTCTTTTCTTTTCTTTTCTTTTCTTTTCTTTTCTTTTCTTTTCTTTTCTTTTCTTTTCTTTTCTTTTCTTTTCTTTCTGCACCTTTCTGCACCTTTCCATTTTATTTTATTTTTATTTTTTCTCTTTTTTCTTTACCCTTCTCTTTCCCTTTTTTAATTTTCCTTTCCCTTTTTCTTTTCTTTTTCCTTTTCCTCCCTCATTCTTTTTCTCTGTTATTTTTCCTTTCCTTTTTCTATTTTTTTTTTTTTTTCTTTTCTAGTTCTTGAATTTTCCCCCTTCCTTTCTTTTTCCTTCATACCTGTGCACACACAAAGACAAATTTAAACCCAACAGCAATCAAAAGGAGCTTTTAAAATGACTTTTTGGATCAGCCCTCAAGTTCTCTGCAGGGAGCAAGAATGGGAGCAGGCAGGATTTATATTTTATGGCTTTTAAAGAATCTGAAGTACAGGGAACGGCATTTGCCGAGGCTGAGTTTCACAAGTGTGTGTGGATGTTCCTCGGAATGTGTATATGATTAAGCCTAAAGCCCTCTTCTGTAAGAAAGCAGGCAGATTCCCTTTCCTGCAGCCTGAGCCCTGCTTCTCCAATTTTGAAACAAAACTTCTTGCCAAGGCCTTGGCAGTGGATGTCACTGCTGAAGGGGATGGAATAGGGGTGTTGGTATTGTATTCTAAAGCTGGGGTGTCTCCACTGCAAGCAGCCCCTTCTCCCTCAAGCATTGAGAGCTGTGACAATTAAATGAGCCCAAAATTGAACCAAACAAGACCTAGTATTTTTTTTCCTTTTCCACCCCTTCCCCCCAACTTAACTGCTTCCAAACTCCCTGATGAAAGCATTTTAATATGTAGGAAGAGCTGCTGGAGTTTGCAATGCAATTCAGTGTTCTGTGGTGTGGGATGAACAGATTTTCCTTTCTGTAGGGTTTCCTCCTGCAAAGTCATTGTAGAGGAGGGAATACTGTAAGATTAAATCTGGTTAAAATACTATATTCATGTCACACCAGATACGGTCTCCAGACTGTGCACAGTCTTTCAGCTTCCTTTATTGTGAAATCCTTTTAAAATAGCACAGTATAGTGTAGAGAACTTATTGAAGTATAACTGTCTTACACCAGCTCTGTCAGATAAAATGAAGGAAAGTGATCAGGCTTCTTAAATTAATAAATCTGCTTAGTGTCTCTGGTTGCCTTCACGCTCTCTTACTGTCTTTGACTCTTTCCTTATTAATAAACTGATAGTTAAATAAAGCTGCTGAGTGAAGCAATGCACCTTGTCGGTGGAAGAGGGTTGGTGCCTCCTGTTTCAGGTCTGCCGTGCTGGGAATGGGTGTGGGTTTAGGGCAGGGATGGCCACAGCAAGGACTAAAAGCAGGCTGACCACATCAGTTTCTAGATGCTCCTCGGGTGTGAGTCTTGAGTACCTGTTCCTCTCAGCCCCCTGCATTAATAACAGGATGAATTACCCGACTGGCATGAAAGGAGAGGTCGTCCTGAGGAAAATGACACCAAAGGTCCACTGGAGTCATTTGCTTTTAGAGATCCCGGGCCAGGTGCCAAGTATTACATTTATGGAAGCACCGTCCCCTTTCTCAAAAAAAAATAAAAATAACAACAAAAAACACAAAAGAAACAAACTCTAAACCTGAAAGAAAACAAAAAAAAACAAAACAAAAAGGCAACATCTCTTTCAGTGGCATGTGGGATCCTTTCAAAGAGGGGGTTCTTGCGAGTGGGGACCCTTGGGTGGGATGTGGGACAGGGATCATTCAGCTGCCTCTAAATGTGCCGCCCACTTTTGTTTTCAGAGCTGCAGAGCTAATCTGGAATCAAAATGCTGGAAAAGTGCCTATAGTTTGTCTTGCTTTTTTATTTTTTGTTCAAGTCGATCGGGCTTGTGGTTTATTCTTGGCCTGATTATGCTTCACAGTTACAATAAATGCAAGGAGCTCAAGCATTCCTGCAGGCGCTTCATAGGAAATATACGTGTATGCCTCTGCATGCACACTCAGGGAGGGAAAGCTGATTGTAAGGGACACAACAAATATCCATATTTAAGAAATGTGGATTGACTCACTGACTTATCTCACTTATTGTACAAACATTCATTCTATGTTGATTTTTTTTTTTTTAAATTAGATTTTAAATATGTGTTGACAGGATGAATTTGTACAGTGTGAGTAACTGCAGGGGGAAATGACAGCTCTGCTTTTGTTATTAAACTACTGTCTTGAAAATAATGGAGTGTATACAAAAATTGATTATTATTTTGCCAATTACATTAGTGCAGCTAATAACAATCATTAAGAAAGAAATACAGAAAGCTACACACTTTCAGATCTTAGAAACAGATATTCACTGGTGAGGCAAAAAATATGTGTTTTTAAGGTAATTTGCCAGTAAGAATCTCCTGTTATTAATGTGAAGTAAATGCTAGATGCGTGAGCTAGAAATGTTTCACTTTAAACTGTGTTCATTTCTTCTTCACTCAGTCAGAGTTAATAAACAGTACAAGAGACTTTCTAAATTTAATTTAGGATTTGCATATAAAAGGTCCTGTTCTGTACCATAGTGGCACAAGAGACAGGCTTTACGACGTTAAGTATTCCTTTTAATAATAGTTTATTTTAATATATTTACTAAATTAGGTACCCGAGAGAATCATCTACAACGGTGATGTGAAAATCCCTGTTACCTGAGGTCAGAAATAAAAGGTATGTTTTCCTTTTCATTAGCAATTTGCCATATTTCAGCAGGGGTGGTAATTTCACTGCTTTGTTTTCTGCTGCTAAGATGGTGCTTTTTGCTCAGCTCTGGGGAGCCGGTGTCAGGCTGTGGTGCAGTTTTCTGGGCTTTTGGGTGAGGCTGATTTCAGGTGCCTACAAGAACCACTTGCAATGATGGGGCTTTGTACTTTTGTCAGCCAGGCAGCTCTCCCGTGTCCCACACCTCATATATAATCCTTTGCAAATGTTTTCTTTCTTTTTCTTCAAATGCTAGCGTTCAGACATCAGCTACAGGGATTAAGGCTGGGTCTTCTGAAGATCTCCCTCAGATCTTGATGAAAATCATGAGTCTGTGTTAGAAGACTTCAGTACTTACAAATTACAATAGAGTTTAATTCACAGCACTGCTTTCCTCTGGAAATTCATGTTCATTCAATCTGTCAACATTGACTAAAAAATATGCTGCTAATGAAAATGTGGGAATTAAAACTTTCAAGCCCTTCCCCTGTTAGGCTCAAACAGACACTTTATTTTTTTTTTTCCATGGAATCTGACTTTTATTGACCTTGACTATAAAAATACTAAGTGGGTTAAATGAGTGCCAAGGTTGCAATGACAGATTCCTGTGTGAATTTTTTTATGAAACCTCCTGTTTTAGTTAAGAGCACAGGCTGCCGTGCAGACTGCCACGCTTTGATCAATGGTTAAGTGCTGTTAGAAACAGCTGAATTTTATTAGCTCATGGAATTAAGCTTGTTTAAATAATAGATTTTTTTTTATCTTTTAAAAGAAATGTAAAAACCAATTTAAAATAATAGATTCATTTGTTAATTTTGAAAGTAAATTTAAGTAATGGATATATTATTTAAAATTTAAGTGAGGATGGGGAGGATTAATTGGTGCTCTAGACTGTACAGTAAATGGGAATGAGAGGAGTTTTTGATGGTGTATGGGCTGTAGAAATAAGTTTCTCAAGGAGCACTGCAGGACCTTTATTTTAAGCCTGATGCTCCTCTTCCCTGAGGAACACCCTGGATAGGGTTTTGCCTGCATTGCATTTTTTTCCTCCACTTTTTCACCACTGTCAACAAGAGGGAAACCAGACCACTTGGGTTTTTGTGAAAACTTTGAGTGCAGTATGCTTTTTTGCAAGAATAAAGTTGCTATCAGCTGAAGTAAATACATGAAGTATGTATTTTAATTGCAAGGTGCAGCACATGTTTCATCAACTTGCTCCCAGGGAAACATTTCTAATTTCAATAATCCCATGAGAAAATCTGCCATGCTTCCTGTAATTCATATATATAATTATTAGATTTATATAAATTAGTGATATTTATTCTTTTTATCGATATAAGAGAAAAGGAAATCTTTTTCCATTATCGACACTTGTGATCTCAATACTTGCTTATCTTGCTGCTCTCTGGGACAATAGCTTGTGTCTTCCTTCAGTATTTTGTTGTTACATTTTCACGTATATAGAGAGAAAAAAACAACAAAACAACCAGCAGCAATATTCTGTTAGTTTTAAGCAAATAGCTCTTGGGTCTTGGAAGAGTTAACAAACTTTTACGGCAAGGTTCAGGCAGTTCTGACCCCTATGGTAATATTTCATCTAAGGTTACTGTTGGGAGAGAAATCAAATTTCAGCTGTGAACATGATTGACAGGTGAAAGCAAGAGAGAGAAAGACATCTGGTCAGATGGGGAATTTGGGCAGGAGAAGGACAATTCAGGGAAGTGTCTCTGTGATATTAGGAATAATAAGCTTAGATATGAAAACTCCGATCCTCCACACTGTCTGGAGGAGAGCTCACTTGATATTCATGGAGGTGGCTTGGTTGGGGGAATTAAAGACTGTACATTTATAGTAGTGGACAGTAGTCTCCATGGTCTGACTTACTAACTTGGCACCTTTGAAGGAATTATGTTATTTCTGGCAAACTTTTAGGATTTCAAGGCCATTTATTTAATGACTGTGACTGGAATATTTGGTGGTTGCTGGTTAAGAGGTTCTCACCACGTTGTCCCTGGCAGGTCAGGCAGCAGCAGAGGTGGTGGAGGCCAGTGCTGGTGTCACTCCATGTCCTCTCACTTCAGAGAGCTTTCAGAGTAAGCACTGCAGGATGAATTTCGTGTTTATGATATACACTGTTATACCAGCAACAAAATTAGTTGCTACCCCATAAAATACCACGAAGGGTCCATTGTGTTGTTTTACAAAGCAACTGTTATTTTCCAAGGGCTGTGTTTTGTTTTATTCCAGCTCCCAGCAGCATCAGCTAAGGTCCCTTATAACACATACATAAACCCAGGTGTATTTCATTGTGCTTCAGTGTATTTTATTTGGTGCAGAAGAGCTTTTCCATCCTCCAATGTCATGGAACCGACAGGAATAAAATCCTCTATTTCCTGATCAGCAAGATGATGTTGGAAAGCACAATTTGCTTCTTACATAAAAAATGTAGACAGTTTTTTTTCTTAAAAAAGGCAAGAAAAAAAAAAAAAGTTGATTTTAATCACTGTGTGTAACAATGTTTCAGTTTTCAAAGCGGCTCTGAAGGACTTTTTTAGAGCTCCAAGTGCAGGATGAGGCAATGATGGACCCTGGGATCTAAACTACATCCTACCTACATCCCAGGTGAGAGAAGACATCCTGGGTGGACTTCGGGTCCCACTGAAGCCTTTGGTAAAATCTCCCTTGAATTCCTGGAGCACACACTTCCACCACAATGGAATATCTACAGGGGAGGTTGTACTAATATAAAGCAAAATCTGAACTCATACAGAGGTAGCTGAGCTGTGAATTCCCAGGATGCATGTTCTTATTTGGGAGTAAGGATGGCTTTCCCCCTTTCCCAGTACAGCTAAGCTGCTTTCAAAATAGAATAAATTAACCAGGAAAATCCACTCTTATTCTGGAGTAGGAGTGTCCACCCAGGCAAAGAATAGCACTGCAGTATAGTTTATTTCCTAATTTCCCCATATGGATGAGATCTAAACTAAGGAGAGAATAAAGAGTAGTAAAGAACAGAAGCGTATTTTCTGTTCCTTTTCCAGTTTGCCTCTAAGACCTTTAACACAGGGGAAATCATGGCACTCTGAAAATACACATTTACTTACTTTTCACTGCTATTCCTGCATTTGCACATGCATTTTTAAGAGATCTGTGTTTTGTGCAAGGCCTTTTTCATTCTTATACTATTCACGTGTATTTTTGATGTGCAGTTGAGTCTGTCTGTTCATGACATCATTTCTCTTTTCATGGCCATGGCCTGTGATATCAAACTACCCAGCTTCACTGCAAATGAGATCTTGTTTTTATTCCTAGACTGTACATCTGATAAAATTGAAAATTAAAGCTAAGAACTGTAAAAACAATCAAATTTCTTTGTGCATGAGCAAGTTATTTTTAACTTTACGTTGTTGAATTAACACTCCCTGTAAAATGTCTCTATTTTCCGAGGCTGATATCAAGATAACTTCCATGAAATATTATTGGCAAACTTCCCACAGCAGTCAATAGGAGCCTTGTATGTATTTTTCAAGCAGATGTGCTGTATTAAGCCTAAATGAGAATCTTTTTTTATCAAATGGGATGCAATATGTTATTCTTGATTAAAAAATTCAGAGTAACCTCTCCCCCTCCCTTTCCTCTCCCCAAACGTATTTAGTACAATTTACAGATCATTTTACAAAGGTAAAAAATAAGTTCTCAAGTGTTTAAAAAAAGCAGGATTTTACTATGCCTCAAATGCCTTTTTAGCTCATTCCAATGAATTTGAAGTATGAAAATGTTTCGAATCTTTATGAGTGAAGAGAAAGTATATGCCATATGTAACAGCTTTTACTCCCCTAAAATTCCCAGGAAAGTCAATCTAATACTTTTCCCTGTGTTTAGAGTAAGCTCTAAAATATTTCCCGGTGATGTAGTTCTTGCTGTTGTTTAGATCTAATAAAAGATTTAAGTGCTAAAAAAAAAATAGTAATATTTTTAACATCTCTCCTGGGTTTTCTAATTTGTGCCACTTACCAAATGATTCGCACTGTACCAAAATACAGGAGATTGATGAGCCAGAAAAAGTACTGATTTAACATCCCACATATAAAATTATTTCTCTGGCTCCACATATAGTCACAATGTTTAGAGAGTGAAGAAAAC
Source organism: Parus major (assembly GCF_001522545.3). NCBI lineage: Eukaryota > Metazoa > Chordata > Aves > Passeriformes > Paridae > Parus > Parus major. The sequence continues at coordinate 5,451,951 of NC_031780.1, forward strand.
GGGAGTTGGGAGTCACAGTCTGACTCACTTGTGAGACTTTGACCCACTTATTTGATTCTAGATTCAGCAAAATACTGAAGCACTTTAAACTTGCTATCTGAGGTTTCTTCTAAAGGTCTGTTACCGTTGATCTCTTTATATCTCAGTTTACATAGTTACAAACCTAGATAATTAATTCTTACCTTATAGGCTTTCATGGGAGTTAAAAAATAGCTGTAATGTTTCTTGAAGCCTTTTACTGAAAACTGGTTTATTGAAGTACTTGTCATTTACCTTACTTTATACTCTGGGATGGGAAATCACTGGTGCTGCCCAGGTCCCACGCACTATTTCTGCTGGGGTGGGAATTTAGTCTCCTGAGTGCACTGGGCCAGGATTACAAAGATCAATTACAAAGTGCTTTAGGGGCTGGTCATTTTTTGAATTACACATAACTTTACCCTGATTCTGAACATGCCAAAATGTAGGCAAAATCAGTTATGTGCCCCATCTTTCTCTTAAAGACAATCTATCTTTAATACCTCTGTGTACAGAATAGCTCCTGTGCACCTGCAAGGCATGCAGAGGTCACACTGTCCTTGTAATTCCTCCCCTTCCTGCCATTACCTTTTTTTTCCCCAAGGTTCGAGACATTATCATTCAGCAGTTGTGCAGCTTTTCTTTTCTTCCATCCCCAAATTATTATTGTTTCCCTCCTACCTTCTACCTCTCCTGAACCATAATGGAGTCCTCAGCTGTAAATTTGCTAACTATAAAGATTTTTGCTTGAAATGTTTTGAAAATGCTGTGAAAAAAAAAAATAGAAAAGAAAAAGAAAAGAAAGCCTATGAACAACACGCTGTGCCATGCTCCAGCATTGCACTTCTATGGGAAAGATAATAAAGATATTAGCACTCATATAATTTCAGATAGGAAATGAAACCAGACATGAAAGAAACACTAGCTCCAGCTGTTGAGTGGGAATCAAACTAGCTATGGGAATTACAGGTATTGTCACCGGAGACAGCCTGACTTCTGAGAAATGACCTCAGGTGTAGGAGCTTGCTGTGGCCCCTTGCAGATATTAACACCTAATTAACAATCTGCAAGAGCATCCTACATCTTAATCACCAGTGAGGTGAGAATGACAATCACAAGGAGGAGAAGGAGAAGGGAAATGGTAATTTTTCCTCTGCACGCATCATCTAATAACCATGGTTATTCAGATGCAGCTAAATGCGATTTCCTTTTAGTCATTTCTGTCTATTGGAAGGCACAGTAAGTTCATTTGCTAGCAGGTAGGCAGCGGAGGTGAGAATTGAATTGATCTGAGATACTCTGAAAAATTGACCCTGAGGTCATTCCTAGTTTAAATTGGGAAGTAAGGCTGAGCTCATGTCTTCCCTTTCTTCTCTCCCCTCTCCCTACTCCCCCTCTTTTTGTGTTTTCAGGCATATTGGTCTGCATGGCATAATTACTTAAACATACTCTGATGGTGGGGAACTTTGTTCCCTCAAAGTTAATCAAAATAAAGAGAGCTTTTGTTAGCGGTGATAGGTAATTAAATCTCGGCTCGGCGTTGTGCAGGGCCTTTGTGCTGGGTTATTGACAGCAGAGCCAGGCTCCCCAGCCCCTCTGCAGCAGCACAGCCCAGAGCAAGCACCAAGATCCAGGCCCAGGCTTGATTTAGGAAAAGGGATGTGAAGGCCTGGAAATGTTCAGGGGTCCAGGCTGTAAAGGAGAGGGGTGCATGACAGCGCATCCCGAGTCTCCCAGAGGAAGGACAATTTCCCTGGGGAGAGGTGCACGCTTTAAAGAGGAGAAAATCAGAGGTGGCACTTCTCCAGCCTATCTGCAACCTTCTGACTGTGGTTTTAGCCAGCAACAGCCGTAAGAGTGGATAGGAACAACCTACTAACACAATTTCAACTCCAATGTAGACACCTAGGGTGAAATTCTCTTCCCATTACCTGATGTAAATGCTCGGGAGCATGGGGAAGCTGACAGAGAGAGTCTGGGCTTAGTCCCATGCCAGAGGGCTGGTGCTAGTAAAAAACAAGCATGAAAGTAAAACAGAGACCAGATTCACTTGATGCCACCAAAGCCAAGGCAGGAGTAACCTCCCTGGGATCTGTGGTGATGATCCAGCTTGCCTCTGTATCACTTGGGCAGGATCTGATGGAGTTGTAATGTAATGCCTTTTAATGGATGCTTTTATGTGCGCTTCCAAACAGCTTCCACTTTCAAACGTCTTAACAAGAGAGTTAAAATGAAAGGCAGGCAGGGAGTGAGGAATAAGCACGTAAGTACATTTTGTAGTCCTCATTCTGCAGTGGCTCTACCCATGGCACTCCCTTGCTGTGCTCAGGAACAAACTCTTTCCATATTACTTGGACACAAATTATATTCTAATAAGGAGAGAATGGCAAAGTAAAGACAGCATCGTATTAACCACTCAGCTTCCATGGAAACTCCCATCATTTTCTTTCTCATGGCAAGAGATAATCTCTATGTTTTTTGTTATGCTCACTTCTTCAGCTCCTTTAGCTTTGTTTTCATGTGTTGGCCTTGCACAAAAAAATATAACTTGACATCTTGTGTCTTCTCAGCTAAAAAGGTATCAGTTCCTGGACTTAATGTCAGCTGTACCCAGATCAAAGACAAGAAACATAAAAGTTGACATATATTATTTATTTCATGGTTTACATCAATGATGCTTCTCTCTACCCTTTTTGTTATTATTGCTGATGTTTTGCCCATAATGTTGCACTCACTTCTCAAAAGTGTTTGTCCCCTACAGACAAATATTCATATTAATGTAATCTATCAGCATCTAACAAATGCCAGCTCACTTCAGCATTTCCCACACATCCAAAAACCCCATTGTTTTTGCAAGTCTTGGGTGTGCAAAGAATTCAGCATCGGGACCAGAGGTGGAATTTTGGAGCTGGGGACTTTCTCCCTCAGCTCCAGCAATGCCTGGGGCTGGCTGGAGCAGCAGCCTGGGGTGCTGGACTAGGGAGTGGGAGACACTGCATTTCCTCCCTGCACTGTGAGCTGCTGCAGAGGCGAGAGGAATGTCAGGCTTTGAGGGGAGAAAAAGCTCTAGACAGAATTTTATTTTTTTTTCAGTAGTTTGGGTTTTTTTCCCTCTCCCTTTCCCCATCTTTCTTGCCTGCCTTCGGAGTCCTGAGTGAGTAATACAGGGTCTGTCTAACAACTGTGTTCAGAAAACCATCTGAGATCAGTCAGAAATGCTGCTCCAACCTGTGCTTCCCTCTGACTGCTCCGTTTAGTGTAAAACTTTCCTTTTTTTCTCTCTTTGTCAACAATTGTGGCAGGTTTTACTTCCTGAGTTACAGAACCAGCTGAAATGCTGAGTCTGATCTTGCCCCCTACCCTCCCACGAGCTATTTTTTTCTGCAATGAAAATAATAATGCTTGAGAACTACCCTTGGTGCTTTTTTTATTTTGTTTTTGTTTTGTTTTCTTTTGTTTAGTTCGGTATTATTTTAAAGCTTGCTGACAATTGTCAAATGTTCATTCCAGCAAAGAAGTCCTGGGAGGGTCTATCCCTGCTGCACAGCCGGCAGGAGTACTTTGCAGTGCTCCTTGGAGCTCAGCTATTCAGCCAATGTGTGTCGCTTTACTATTTCTTTACAATTTAATTGGGATCAGGCAATCAAGTGTCTCCAAATTTTTTGCCTCTTCAGGCTGCAATAAAGCCACTTATAATTTATAATCAAAGTTTGGTGTCGTTAAACTAAACTGTAAAACCTACTTCAGGGCTTTGGTCGTAAAATAAGTGTACAATAAATATTGCAGGGGGCTTGGGTAGCACAGCTCTAACAACAGCACATGAATGAATACACACACACACACATATTTCACACTTCTTTTTTTTTTAATTTTATTTTTTTGAGTGTGCATGCATAGGTTTAGTTCCGGAGGTAAGAAAGATGTAAATAATAGATAACTGACATGTATTCTTTCTTGGAAGGATTGTAGCTAAGATAGATTTATAGCCTGAGTAGTTCATTTAAATGCAAAATGAAGCATTAATTCATTAAAGTCATTTATGCATCAACATTATTTTTATGTTTTTATTTATATTTTCCTGTAATATGCAGCAATGTAGTATTCATCCTGGGTTTTTCTGTCTGTTGACTGTACTGCTCCTTTGCTTAGATTTTTTTCTAACAAGGCAGCTCATTTAGAAAGAAATGTTTATGTGAAGTGCTTGTCAGTTGGCATTTTTACTGGTGTGCTAACCCAAAGGTAAAATATAAAGGCACGTCTTTTCCTTGCTGGCTTGTTGCTACTAGAAGGGTTCCTCCCTTGTTAGCTTGATAAATAATTTTACTAGCGGGAATCTGCTGAATTTTTATGCTTGCTGTCTATTTTCTGCTTGCTGCAAATAAATTCCAGCACTCAGAGGGCACTAAAACTCCAAACACATGGTATTTTCCCATTTTGTTGCTGGTTGCCTAAAATATTTATTTCATCTTGTGTTTTTAATTAAATCTTCTTTTTAAAAAAAGAGTGTAGGAAAAAATCCCTCAAGTTATACAATTATTTCCAAATGAATGTTTTAGTCTGAATTGTATCTAATATAAAGTCTTGAGTTTAAATAACGCATTATCACAGGTACACTAAATGGGTAGTGTTAAATCAGTCATCACTCCAACTACCTAATGGTTTTCAGATTAGGTGCAAGGATTATTTATTGATATATTATCCCTTTAAGCATTTCTTGCAATATATTATATACTTTTAGTTTTCCCACTTTTCAATCAAGAAAGTTAATTTAATTTGCCATATAAAAATTCAAGTTTGGCAAGAGAATGCACCAAAAAGCTTTAGATTATGGGTTGTCATGGCATGTAGATCAGAAAAAAGTTTGCAAGAAAATAAACTGGGAAGGCTAAAGTGGAAGAGCAATTGGTTCGGTTTTTTATTTTTTATTTTTTTTCAAAAGATTTAAAATTTAATTTAATTCAAGAGAGCAAGAGTCAAACCCAAAAATCCCCCTCCACCATAGCAAGCTCTGCTTGTCAGAGGGTGTTTGTCACTGTCACCCATCTGGAGCGTCACTGCTCCTTGGCAGCACATCCCTACTCAGTGTCCCTCGTGCCTCATTTTGGGGAGCTCCGCAGCCTTGCAGGGATGCAGGAGCCGCCTTTTGCAAGGTTTTCCTTCGGCAGCGCCCGTGTTCAGATGTGCCCGGGGTCAGGTCCCCTGCCATGCCCGTGGGTGCTGCTGTCAGGGGAACAGATTACTTTGCTTCCAACAGGATCCCTCGCTGTGGCTTCTGTGGAGCAGTCCCACCTCTCCCCAAAGCTGCAGGGATGCAGCCAACGCCGATTCCTTACACACCTGCAATCCAGGGAGTGAGCAGGGAAAGGAGCTGCGTGCAGGCTGGGACTGCTGCCCATCCCATGCCCACGCCATCCCTTCCAAGAGAGGGGATGCAGGGGACCCAAGCAGCAGGCCCTGTTCAGACTTTCCTTCAAACAGCAGAAAGACAAATATCTTTGAAAATGTCAGGCAAATCCTCACGAAATTTTAGAATTATTTGCATATTTTTAGCACAATTTATCTAAAGGCAACCCTCGAACTTTGGCCCAAATTCTTGCATTCCTACACCAAACACCCTCCCATTCATTTGCTGATTTCCATAAGAATTAGGTGATGGATCTGAGCGGTGTAAGCACGGGCTGCTGCCTGTCTGCCATGCAGACATCAGCCTTTTCACTCACATGAGCACATGTACACTTACAAATCAAGTAATTGGCTGGTGGGAAAGAACTGATGCACCAGCCCTGAGCAGATAAAGGAAAAGCTTGGGCAGTGGGGCAAATTACCCTTGGGGCTCTGCCATATAAAATCGTAAGTGAAACAGGGTTAGGAGGAATCCAGGAGGTGATGTAATCCATCCCTTTGCCATGAGGCAGGGGCAGGCAGGTTTACATTATCCCTGGTGAATATTTGCACAACCTGTTGTTTAAGCCCCCATGGAGAGTGTGACACCTCCGTGGAGCCTCCCTGGCAGACCTTCAGCACAGTCCCTTCTCAAAAGCATCTCTCCTTGTCTATCCCACAGCCCAGGTCCCTCACATCCCCACACCGAGGACAGCCCATGCCTTTCCTCTTTGCTCTGACCCCTTGCATATTTGAAGGCTGTTGTTATGGCTTGCAGCAGTGTCCTTTTCTCTAGACTAAACAGCTCCACGTTTTCTAGTCTTTCTTCATCGGTTATGGTCATGACATTGTTATTTAATATCTTGTCTGAAGAGTCTGCATACAGTAAACTTGCTGAAATTCAATTTACCTGTGTTGAAAAGGACTGTGAGGATGCTGCCTGGAGGCTTTACAGCATCTGAAAGGGGAATAATTTTATTCTCACTCTGATATTCTGTCATTTGCAGGATGGAGGGTACAGAGCATGTCTTTGCCTGGGAGTGCTAACTGCAGCTTCCCCACGAATTTACCCTGGTAGCAGGAATATTGTAGTGCAACATGCAGCCAGAGTGTAATGACAGGCTTTAGGAAACATGTTTTAACATTTTATAATTTTATATATGAAAGTAAGAATGGGAGATAGGATTCAGCCTCTGTGGTTGTAGGTAACACCTTGGGGTGTTCAAGGTGCTGCATGCATAATCTGTTCCACAGGTTTCATGAATTTCAAAAGCAGCCAAGCAGATGCTCTGCACACCACCTTTCCCTCTGCTGGTGGTGCTGCTCAGCTCCAGTTTGGGTAGATCTGGATTTTCCATTGTGACAGAAGGAAGTTTGCCCCAAAGTGCCACAGATGAAGGTGAACTGAAGAGGATTTCTTGGCAATCTGGGTGGACTTTGCTCTTAGTTCTGACTTGTTTTCTTAAAAGTTGAAAAATATATGTTGTGCTTTTTCAGTGAAGATCTCTTTGCTCCTTGTGGGAGGGGAAAAAAAGAAGGGAAATAGAACCTGCTAATTCTGTTTCTCTCATTGACTTCCAGTGTCTTGCCTGGGAGGTTGGTAGGGAGATATGCTGGACCAAACCAAAAGTATTTACTTGTGAGTAAATATTCCCCAGGGACTTTTCTTCTCAGATGTGCTGGCACAAATTGTTCTGCAGTGGGATTAATCTGCATGGCAGAATACCAGGCAGCATCTCCTGGAGGTGGATTTAAGTTTTGTAGGACTTTGGCTTCCTAACTGAAGTCTTAACCAAACCCTATCTTGAAAAGTGCTAACAGATGTGCACACGCTGCCACCTCACTCAGACCAGGTACCAGTTCTGGAGGTAAAATCTGACAGATTTTGAAGGGTGATAGTTGGGGTGTTCATACTCAAAATATACTTTTATGAGGGGAAGATAAGAATGTCTCTTTATGATACAAATGTCGCTTTCTTCTTTGAGGTTCTACCTCTGCTTTGCATTGCATACATCCCCTTTCTTATAAAACTGCTTTGGACATACATATTCCCCCAGTGATTGCCTCATCAACTTAAAAAGTTGTCTCATCTTAAAGTATAAACTTTCTGTATACAAAGACAGTGTATACAGAATAAGGGAAAGCAGCAATCAAGCCAAGTAAATGTTTTACTCCAAATATTTTCTAGCTTTAAAGGAAGATCTTGTTAAGAAATATTCACAGAACTCTGTATGTAGAAAGCAAAATGAGAGTGACCTTGCTGAGCCATTGGCTCAAGTCACAGATGTAGCAGGAGAAGAGAAAATATATGCTTCCTTCCTTAAAGAATGGAATTAGGGACCAGTTCTTACCATGGGAAAAAGGAGAGGGAAATGTATTGTCTTCCTTTCAGCAGTTCATTTTTCTTTGCAAAGTGATTAATGCATTACTATAGCGAATTTATTGTATAGCCTGATTACCATTGCCTAATAAATCCAAACAACTGTGACTGTCATGGTGATAAGGCTGGCATGATTTTGTCTCTCTTAAAAAAGGTTTATAAGTTAAGCTTAACTTTTAGCTTTCTGTATTTCTGGGATAAAATTTATTTTGGCCATTACGGCTCTATCTGTTTGAAACTGCACCAAAAGGAAATAAGTTTTTCAAAAGAATGGTATATTATAGGAAGAGTTTTACCTTCACTCAATTTGCAAAAGAAAGTGAACATCAGCATTAAAATGGAAATGAAGTTCAGGAGAAAATAATAACTCAGTTGTTTAAAAAAGGTTTTAACATTTAAAAGGGACTTTGCAAATATCAAGGATGGACAACCCAATTAAATTAACTGCATTATAGTCACAGCCGTTAACACCTCGGGCTCAGCTTTTCTCAGGCTACTGGAGTCAGCTGAGGGCTTGTCTATGCCTGGATGGGAGCTGCAGGAAGAAGGGCTTGTGATAATGAGAGCCATTTCCTTGGATTCACTGGGAAAGTGCTGCTCAGTATTGGTGCTGTGGCTGTGCTGGACCAGAGCCTGAGCAATGCTGGGGTTGGGAAAGGTCTCCTGGCACTGCCCACTTCCCACTGCCCACACTCCACTCCACTCTGTCCCTTCAAACATGGAGATCAGTTATTTCTTTCTTTGTCCTTCCCTCTCTCCCTGAGCACGCGTGAAAGAGCTCTGCACCTCTATGCTGAGGTAGTTCATGACTGTTCTAGCTGGATGCTGTGGTGAGGGTCACTCTCATGAGAACACCCAACCCTTGGGGGTGTGATGTGGAAAGAGATCAGGTTCCCAAGTGCAGGGATGTCCATTTAGACCCTTCTTTTCCCATCAGCCATAAGGTACCAGTGCAGGGCAATACCAGGACGTGTTAGTGGCAGGGGACTTTCCATGTCCTGGGTTTTCTACTCTTCCCCTCTCTCCGGGCTCCTGCCCACCTCCATGTCTCCCAGTCTCTCCCTCAGAGCAGCACCAGCTGCTTTTGCAGAAGCAGAGATCACTCAGGCATCTTTGTACATCTCGGTCCACCATTGCTTTGTCTTGCTGCAGGTCTTCTGTACAAAACTTGGGACCAAGGCAGAGAATGGACTATTTAGTTAGTAGAAAACTTGGCTGTCACCTGAGCTGTAAGTTGTAAATGGCAAATTGTTTCCAAAAAGGTGCAGCTGAAATTTCTTGCATGATTGTATGAATTTAGTAGTATAAAGAAAGACCAGGAAAAGATCATGAACCTTCATACAGCCTTCTGCTGAGGCCTGTTGCAAGCAGACTCTGGGAACAACATATTTGGATTAGGAGCTACAGAGTAAATTATTTGTAGTGAGGACATATGAAGGTGGTAAAGGCAACAGTCTGTTCTACCCTCTGAAAACTCTTTATTTATCTCTTTGTGAAGGAGATATCTTCATTTCCCATCCCTGAAGACCTCCTGCCTCACAGGCTGCCTGCTTCCATGGGTGTATTCATGGCCGTGGGAAGGGATCCTCTGTGCAGCTTCTGAGGTGTCTGGAAGACCTTTCACTTTCCATTGCCTAGGAGACACCATTCCCATTGACAGGCATCAGCAATGCTTGATTTGGAGTGGCAATATTGGAATTTGGGTCTGGGGACATGAATCTAATGTCTCAAAAGCAACAAGGCTCGCATGTGGGGCTGGCAGTAGCTAGTAGTTTATATAAAAAGATGTTGAAGGTCTTTGCCTGATTTTAAGCCCCTGAACTCCTGGCATTTTTTTCCTTCTTTCATGTTTTCCCTCAGTTACATCGTAGATTATCTTGAAGCCAGTAGAGTTCAAAAGGTCTCTATTTAGATATGAATTACTTCATTCAGGAATAAAGAAGAAAAAAAAAAGGAAGTTACTTGGTACAATCTGGTACAATCAAGTATCGTGAAGGGGGAAAAAAAAAGCCTTAAGCTTTTGCACAGGCTTTCAAGGACTCAAAGGCTTCTTTTTTTTTCCCTGGATATGTTAAACATCTTGAAAATAAACCAGGGTGTTCCAAAAGAGAAGATAGATGTGTCTGTTCAAATAGGCATTGCATTTGGAATTGGTGCCTCTGGTTGTTAAACAGAATCCTTGTTTAACATCCTCATTAAGAACTGTGACTTACCACCAGTTTTATGAAGATCAAGCCATTTACTTTTAAAGTAAATTAAAACAAATTTCTCTGTGGTGACAAGTCAATAAAACAATGGAAGACTTAAGTTTTTCAATCACCCAACATCTGTTCCTTGTTTTCCTCTAGATGGAGATGCCCTGTGTGCAGCAATAGGTGAACAGAGTGAGAGCCAATAGCTGTAATGGTGGTGGTGGTGGGGGGTGTTTTAGATTGCTTTTATGGGTGATATGGATTGGATTTGGATTTTTTTGTTTGTTTCTTTGTTTGCTTGTTTTTTTCAACATGGAATTTTCTTAACACCATAAGCTCTGTCCACTTTTGGAAAGAGCAGTTTTGTGGTTTCCCATGGCAGCATGTTCAGAGCTTCATTGCCATGTGAGTGGTGCCAGCCAATGGCTCTGATGTTGCATTTCTCTGCTGGAAGCACAGTAAATGTTGCAGGGTAGTGTAAGTGGTGAACCACTCCTTGAAATCCCAGTCAGCACAAATGAGATCCCATCTTCTGTCCGAGCCACCCACACCAGCAGCACACACCACTGAAGCTGAGGGATGTTCTCTGAGCCGTGGTGGGAACTAGGTTGTATAAAAACCTCACTGAAACCACTTCCATGGGGTAGCCACATGTAACCTCTTTGTCTTGAAATGTCTCAGAAGCCAGCAGATGAAACCTAAGGTATCAGGCCCATTTTACATTTCAACAAGTGCAAACGGTGCCGTGTTTGTTTTAAGGGCTCTGGAGGGTTTGGCATTTGCTGGTGTGAGAACTGGCTCCGTGCTGTGTGAAATGTTCACATGTGGATTTGTGCTGCGTGGGAAATGCTGGCAGAGTGGAAAAGAGAGGGGAAGCTCTGCTGGGAAAGTAAGAGGGGGCTGAATATTATTCACTTGGGGCATAAGCCTTTTCCTAATTCCTCTTGAGAGGGTAGTTTGTCTTGGACAGTGTAGCATTGACTTTTGGAATGGTTGAGGAGGACAGGAAGTCATAACTGGATTCATATGAAAATTAGAGGGCTCAAGATCATTTTAGACACTTAAAAAAATGTCAGTGAGCATCCAGAAGCCTTTGCTGCTGAAACTATCCCACCCTTTGAAATCTGCCTGCTCTCTCACACATGGTAATGGACCCCATCTTCTGAGGTGTAGGTATGTCTTTTATCTCATGGTGTCTTCTTCTGAGCCCTCAGGTTAAAGACATTTGATGGGAGTAGTTTGCCCTCATTCAGACCTTTATGGGGCCAGGAAATGGGCTGCTCTACTTTATGGGAAATGAGTAATTAGGTCTCACCAAATTCAAGGTACCTGGCTGTAGGAAGCAGTCAACTTCTCCTTCATTAGTTTTTATAGGAAATAATTAACAAATTTTTTGCATGCTTCTGTGATGCTACACTAGATTTTAACATAAAGAAGCACATAGATATATTGAGCAGTTCTGAAATATCTGTTTTGTCCAAAGGATGAATAATGTAATTATCATACTTAAAACACACACAAAAAAACTCTGACCAACCAACCAACCCTACTGAAACCTAAAACTAGATGAGTTTTGGATGATAAAAGAAATGGTAACATTTAATCCATCCATCACTCTTTTGATAATTGCTGCCTATTTTTAGCTTAATAACTGAATATGAGAAAGTATAAATTTAAATATCTTTCTCTGCTTTCCCATTGTCCACATAAATTGATGCTGCACTCAGTCAAATGAGGAAGCAGATGAGTCAAGCAGACAAGATGCATCTTTCTGGGGTATGATCTGTCATGACATGGGGGTTCCTGCTCAACCCCTTCTTTTCCATGGTTTTAGTGGGCTTTGAAAGGATCTGTGATCATCATGCTTGGACTCCTGATATGCAGGAGATGTACACCCAAAGGCAATGCACAGATGCATCTTTGTAGGAAAAGTGTTTCCTGGGAGCACTGACCCATGGCGATCTGCAGCCGGCACAGGGAAGGAGCCTACTGTGGGAAGGGTCATGGACCACTACAGGAACAGCCATGCTGCTCCCAGTGGGGATATCTTGGCAGCTTCTTGCACCAGGGCTCTGGCAGCACTGAGGTCAGATCTTTTTAAAGAAGCTCGTTTAAAACTGACAGCTTGCGTTTTATTTTTTAAGTGTCATGGTGGTTTTATTTTTATTTAAGTGTCATGGCAGTTTTTAGATGTCAAGAGAAACCAAGGGGATCAGTCTGTCCAGGGCCAGCTTCCCTCCTTATGTTGATGATTGATAGAGATGAATTGCCAAGTGCAGCACAGATTGATCTTAAAGCGGATCTCTGTCTTCCACCCAAGGGCAGAAGCCCCAATGTTCCTGCCATGGAATCTCCTCTGAGAGGTCAGAAAGGGATCTCCCTACAAGGAGACAAGGTAACAATGAAGTGTTGTAGCAACAACTGGCAGGTTTTTACTCCTTACTGATAGTTTTACTACTATTTTATTTATTTGGCAGGGCCAGAAGTAGGGACACACATCCTGACTTTGACCCTGGTGTCTCCAGGTCATGCTCCTCTTTATCTCTTCCCTTCCTCTTATTTTTAGTCACGTAGATAGAAGAAAACTGTAAAGACCTCAGAGTCAGCCCTGCCCACTGCACAATGTTGCTTCCAATTCTCCTTTCAGGATTAAATCAAACTTTCAGTAAACCCAGCAGAAAATCTTCTTTTGCCCTTGGTGGTGATTGCTCTGAACTCTCACCAAAACTGTAGAAAAAACTGTCTTAAAGCATAAATGGCTATCCCTCAAAGGCAACCCTGTTTTCTGAGCATCTCTGGATGGATGAAAGAAACAGAAAGGAGCACTCTCTGTTTCTCTGGGGTTCAGGGGGAGGGTTGGTGCTCAGCTTTTCCTGGGAGCTGCTCAACCCAGGGCAGGATGGGACCATTTGTGACGCTAAATCTGAAATCCATTCGTGTAACTGTTTGAATTCCCAGGCCGTACAGTTTATCTAGAGATCTGCTCAGAGGTGAGTGGGAAATATTAGTACTTTGCACTTCCTGGGTGTCTTTCATCTTTCAAAATATTTATTAAATAGCCCTCAAAACTGCCCTGTGAGGCAGACAAGAGATGGCTGGATATGGCTCCTTTCATGCACCAGTGGAACCCAGCAGCTGTCTGGCTCTATAACACAATCCTGCCCCCAGTTTGGGGCAGATTAGGAAGTGGATAACAAACATGTATCTTGTTGGGGGTGCAGAGAGAATTTAGTTAGGTAAAATTTAATTACCTGTGCTGGAGCTTGGCCAGAAAGTTGTGGCTCACCTCCCTCCTTTTCATTACTCTCACTGTGGAGTCTGTAGTTCCATCAGGTTCTCATCCTGTTTGAGGTTTGATCATGCACCTGGTTCTGGCTTGAGTGGATGTTGAACTCAGACCAGGGAGTCCTTTCTGGAGCTCTGCACCTGTCTTTCCCACAAAGATGTGGTTTTTTTCCTGACAAAGTTTTTACATTGAAATTCCCTCTTGATATCCCCAGGGCACTCAAGATGCACAGCATGAATTCTCTTTTGTTTGCCTTTGCAGCGTGTAACTCTAGAGCATTAAAATGTTGAAGCTAGAACTCAAATTTTCCCTATTTTGTGGTAATGCTTTTTATTAAATCTCTAGACTCTCTTTAAATCTTCACGGAGAGCAATTTGTTGTAAAGCTACATTTACTGTATTTTATGTCCAGTGTAATTGCTTGTTTCATCTAATTCAGATTATACTGGCATATAAGAAAGAATATTCCAAGATAAGAAGAGATGAATTATTAATCAAGAAAGTTTTGGAATTAAGATTTTAAAGGTATATTCCAGATGTACGTGTAATATTTAGAAAGAGATCTGAAAAGACTTGTGTGATGTGCTTTAATCAAATTTGAAAAGAAAACAACCAATACATCAAATATTAGAAAGGAATTGACCAATAAGTCAAATCTGGAAATGGAAGTGAGGGATAAATCAGGTTTAAAAAAGCAGACAAGCAATATGTCAAGTGCACAGTGTGTTTATTAAAGTAAGGAATTGCTTGGATGTGACTGAATCTGAGTGCTAAAATCATGCAATTAAATACTTGAAATTCTTCAGTAGAAAATTATATGTGCAGGTGTACACAGACACATGTGCTTCTATACATGTACATAAAATAAACACATGTATTCCTTTGCAGTGCTTTCAGCCACATTAACAGCATATGAAATTCTAGGTGTACCCAGGATTTCAGTTTGAAATGTATCTATTTCAATATTCTCATGTTACTGGACCTGAACACCTCATGTTTCCAGTTCTTTTATAAATAATAATTGTTAGTATAGCCCAGATTTTAAAAATGATGGGACATGCCTTGTTCTGAAAGCTTTCTGCTTTTGTTTGCTGATTCTAATTGTACACTAGCAGCAACACAAACTCCTTTGGCTAATTTAAAGTATTTTGATAGACAGCTTGGGCCCAAAGCATATTTTCAAGATCAAGACTATAAAAATCTCACTATGGAAAAATCATCATTTGCCTCACTGACTTTGATTTACATCTATGTTACAGAGCCATGAAATTTAAAATAAGATGATCTAAATTGTCCTATAATAATGTGGGCATGAACGTATACTCCTGGTGGCAGAGATTCCTTGTCACTATACCAAATGAAATCTAGTTTTTAGTGCCAATCAGTTAGGCATCATTAACCCTTTAAGAATGTTATTAGCATTCTCACAAAGCTTTTCATCATGTAGCAAATGTTTTCAGACTAAACTTCTTGAGGTCAAAGAATCCAAGCCAGAAAGATTTAGGAACTTTTTGTCCCCTGCAATATTATGCATACACTCTACATCACACCAAATATAAATTATTAGCAGTGGTTTTTAAAAGCTTTCAAACATGTAGTATTTGAGTTAAAAAGCAGTCCTTCATAAACTGTCCCCATGTGCTCCTCCCTCTCATCCCTTTTTTGCTGTATAGTAGAAAAATTGCTCTGTACATGCATCCTCCAGGATCCAGGAATGAAAATTACTTTGCATTTGCTATTACATTATGGTGTTCTCCATTCTGTCTTTTTTTTTTTTTTTCTCAGTTCATGTTGTTCTTTTTGCAATAAGAGTATGTTTGAATTGAATTGAAGAGTAGCATATTAAAGAACTGGTTTTCATAGCTGTTTATGTCCTTTCATCCAAAGAAGTGTGAGAAAAGCAATCAAGGCTTCAGATTGACATGCTAAAGCAAGAACTATCAGAAAAAGCATCTTGCTGTTGGAGTGTGGAACATTTGCATACCCAGTGTGTTTTTATTAGACCAGACTAAACCAAGGTATTTACAGAACCAGCTTCAGCCTGTGGTCAGGCCTATAATGAGCAACTGATTTAGTTTCAGGTAAAGTAATTATTAATCTGTCCCCCCCGACTTTATGCCTCTGAATGTGTCAAAATGTAGCATCTATAACCCTGACTCAGTGTATTATTCAGACTTTCCATCACTCTGTTTTTCAGCAGATGGCATCTAGGTGACTTGCAGTCTTATGAGTGGGATTTATGAAGTGAAATAGAGAAGCTTAAAAAGTAATTGCAGAGACAGGAGGAAAAATTAGAAATTAATATCACTGTTGGAAATGGAAGCAGTCTCACATGGAAGTGAAATTTTCAATTGGTAGCTTTTACATCAAAAGTGGTGTTTGATTTGTATTTATTGCAGTATAAATAATGTGAGGCAGGCAGTAGTATTGTATTCAGTAATTTCTCTTGCAGGCATTCGGGATGAACTTCCCATGAAAGACAAGTGTGTAAGGAGCTGTATGACTGCTACACCTCTGCTCAGAGAGCACTGCATCTTTCAGCTGGGATTTTGGGAAAGATGATGCCTGTGCAGTTCAAGTAAAACATCCTGGACTTTTTGGCTTGAAATAGCTCACATTAAGGTTTTGCTGATGAATCGATGTGGCCCATGGAACAACCTGAAATACTCACTGAGACAATGTGAATGTGTGTGAACTCAGGCTGGGTAAACACCCAGTTTTAAGGGAAGGATGAGAACTTAGAAAATCAAGAGCGCAGTTCACATGAATGGTTGAAAGATATGTTTGAACTCTATTGATTAATTTAAACAATATTTAGAATAGATTTGCAGAGCAGCAATAGTACAGGGAGTAATTTTCCCTGAAAAAGGGGCAGTGGTAGCATAAGGGATCAACATCATGGTTTACAAGACCTCCACTGGTGAAATTCAGCACAAATAAGTGCCACATTTTGCTCAGGAGACAGTTTAAAGCACCACTTTGCTCTCTCTGAGGTGCCTATCCTGTATGAATCCTGTGTCACCAGTGAATAGAGATTCATGGCCAGCTCCAGGTAATCCATGTTTAGAGTCCTACAGAAATTCCCATGGGAATATGTTAATCTGGACATGCTGTATGTGTGTTGGCACTATGGTGCAGTCATGATTTTGAAGGAAAGCATGGATATGACAGGTGATTTGTTCTTTCAGTACTAGCTCTGTGGTTTTTTTGGACCAAAATTCCCATGTAAGTCCAAAATTAACTCGATCTCCAGCCTCTCTGATTTGAGTCAGACTCAGCTGTATGTGCCTAAGTATGGACTTAACACTTTAATGAATCAAGATCTAAATTCACATCTTCCTAAGACTAATGCTCAAGAATGAAGAGGTTATTTGTCTGTCCTAGTGGAATCCTTTCTGGTATAACACATTTGACAGCTCTATGTAAATTCACAGTGGTGTACGAAATACTTTTCCCCATCATATACTGTCTTTGTCACTACCTTCTCTTAACCTTTATCTCAGTAGAAAAGAATATTTAGAAAAGCACACTTGAAAAATGGATGCTAAAATCTTACCGCCTGAAAACATAGAAATTGTTTTAACTAAACCTTTTTGAGGTTTAAGGAACTTCAAAAAGAAATTTGGAATCATAAAAAATACTGAAGGTACTCCTTTTTGTTGTTGTTGTTGCTTGAAAAATGAAAGTAATGGCTTCAAAATATGTGCACAGAAGAGAGGCTTTTGTTCTGACAGCTTGTACATCAAGTTTCAGCATTAGGGGGTTTGAAATGGTAAAAGTTAGAATTTGATAAAACAAGCTTTTGGGGGTCCCTTCTCTAAAAGATTCCTGCATGAAATATGAATCTAGAAAAAAAAAATGGAAATGGAGTGGATGTTTTTAACTGTATAGAACTGTTAAGAAAATAATAGTGCAAGATGTGCTTTGAGATAATACAATGGCAGAAATTTTGCTGTTGTATTGTCACTGTTAAAATCAGCCTAAATGCTGCAGCTCTATAGTGTTTAGGTGTAAGGAAACAAAGAATTTCAACCCTTTCCCAGCACAGAAAAGAATGCTTTCAAAGTTTGATTAGTTTCTTTTTTTCTTCAGATTTCTGTTTTTTGTGATCTTTCTACATTTCTCAAGCACTGTGGCAACACCTAATGAAATGTGAAAGGTTTTTTTAAGTGTTTTTGGAAGTTTTCTGTGATAGTTAACATTAGTGAGATGAAATACATTGCCATCAAAAAGCAGAACTGAAAGCTAATTTTCCCATATTAGCTGTTACTGTGCAGGTCCTGTGTCCCATCTGTGGCACTCCAGCCAGAGGAGCAGGTTTGGATTTGCACGTGAGCAGTTTCTCATGAAGAAGCAGTGCCTGAACACAGCTGAGGGGAGTATGGTTGAGGTTTGAAGATTTGGGGCAGGTTTTTGAGAAGCAGAGCTGCGATGCTCAGCAGGGATCAGGGGCAGCCCTGCTGTAAGCTGGGAAAGCTCCCTCTTCTGACTGGTGCTGAACACTTGTGTGGGACATAAATCAGAGGACATCTCCCATCCTCACCTCAGGTTGAAAAGAAAGTATAAAGAAAATAAACCTGCTCTCCCTTCCAGGATGATCCAATCTGATGGGTTGGGTCCTTTTCAAAGAGGGAAAGAGCAGAGCCTGAATTTCAGGGATGAGATGGAAGGGGCTGGAGCCATCAAGGCAATATCCATATCCCTGTCTTCTCAAAGAGCTTAGCAAAACAAAATAGAGAAAGAAAAGCCTCCAGCAGCAGGGAGTGAACGGCTGGAATTTCCTTAATATTAGCTGAGCTTTAGGCAGCAAGCCTTAACGTGGAGAATTATTTTTAATTAATAGCTTTTCCCCTACTTTGGAGCTCAGCGGGAGGATCTTCTTTGCATTGCACAAGGAGGGGAGATAGGAGCAATCCCGGTTTTGTAACTGATAACTATTTCAGGCCAACTGCATTGCCTGGAATAACTTTGTATTCAGAAAAAGAACAAAATGTTACATCAAAAGATACCTCCTTCTGGTTCTTGGATTTAAATTACCTCTCTCGATAAACCCACAGCCTGACCAGAAATGAGTTGATGGATTTTTAAGAGTCCCCAAGCCAAATTATTCCCTTTCTCCTTTTCTTCCTCCCTCTCTCTCACCTCTCTGTTATCAGTATGGCATGTGGCCCTATGAGGGGACCTTCCAAAGATGCTCTGTCAGGGTCTGAGGCTCCAGGGCCTGTGCTGGGTGCCAGGGTCCTTTACCCAAACTAGCCCAGATCCAGATGGAAAAAGAGGCAGGAAGGTGTTGTGAATTTGTATTACTTTAACACAATGGGTTTGTTCAGAGACAGTTTTCAGGCAATAAATGGGTCCTTTGTGTTCCTTCCCTCCCCATGGTAGCTTTCAGAGCTGTATATGTGCATATCATTTTGCCTGTGTATTAACAAGCAAGAAGGCTCCCTGGCTTCAGGCTCCCTCCTTCTCTTCCTCTCCCTCTTCTCCCCAGCTTACAACACCCTCTGCACCAGCACACAATTAAAACAAAATTAACAAAATAAGTACAAGTTTATGGCAGGGGTGGGGGGTCTGTGTGTGCGGGGGGAAACCCAAGAATCCTTTCTTTTTGCTTCTCTTATTTGGAGGATTGTAAGAGGCTGTAGTGCCTCTTTTTATGAGCGGCTTCCTGGGAGTCGGGACATTTGCTTGTTATACTGTGGCACTGTAAGAGGGTGATCGTCATGGACTATAAAGTAACGGGAAGTCTCACAGCCCCTCCAGCTCTGTAACACAGTAGCTTGGCTCACACAGGAGAGAGGGATTTATAGCACTGCCTTGTATTTTTTAACATATTTTGTCTGCTTTTTATTTACAACCCAGCCCAACAGTTCTTATTTTGTCCCCTGCCTCCCTGGCCTCCTATCTTCATTCTGCCTGTTCCTTGTGGTGTGTTGAAGTCCCAGAATGGTACAAAAAAATGTCACTTTAGGTGGAGAAGCAGCACGGATAAAGGTTGAACTTCGAGGTGAGCACATCCCCCTTCAGGCACTAAGTGCAGGATAAATATCTGCTTTTCTTGGCTGTGGGGAACACAAGGAGAGGATGGAGCGGGGAGGAAGAAGAAAGAATATGAAAAAGAGTGTTTTCCTTGTTATCAAACTTGCCAAGCTATTTTCCTTATGAGCTTTTGTTAAAGCCCAGTGTCTTTGTCTTATTTAAATAACTCTAATCTCTGAAGGAGTTCTGAGTTGTTGCTTTTCAAAGCAGTGGGGTGTAGTTCTGTTTTATTAGCTGTCATTGAAGATCTGATGCAGTCATGTCGGAGGCTGTAAATGCCTTGATGCTGTCAAGCCAAAGCCATTGCGAGTGAGGGTGGGTGCCTGCCATCCCTGGCACTGCCTTCAGAGTCACTGGCTGCCAGCTGCTGGGGCACCCAAGCAGCATTTCCCAAATTTTGGCCTGGATTTGGCAACATTCATGGGTGGCCATGCCCTGGTAGGGTTGGAGCATTAGTAAATCAGGATTAGTATTTACAAGAAGGCAGAAGATTGTAAATGGTGCAGTCATTGCCTTAATAATTAAGCATCTTTTGGGAGATTTGTCTGTCTGTTAGCATTGGATCCTGGTCCCAGATCCCTTCCATTTGCTCTGATGAAGCAGTGTGGCATCATGCTGCTGACCACAGCTCGGTTTTGGGCTTATCTGCTCTCATTGAAGCAATTCCCTCAGAAGCTGCAGAGATGAGCTAACCATCTAGGGTCAAGAAGAGGACATTAAATATAATCAACAGCTCCCTTAATCTTTAGAGGAGAATCCTCATTTGCTTGAACGTGTGTGCTGATCAAAGCATGATAGGAGCCAGGATGTGATACAAGAATAGCTATTTCTCAGGAAGGATTTTCTTTTCTCCTCTTTTTAAGGGCAGAAAGGAAAAGTACCAAAATTTTGAATCAGAACTTTTTCTCTTGTGGTTCAACTAATGCAGTGAATCAACTACACTTGACCAGTGCTTATACATGTTAACTATCAGCTAACATAATCTGAAGCCCTAGGAAAATAGGTTGTAGCACAGATGTAAGACACTGAAGGAAGACAGTAATTTTTTCCTGTAGATGGGAAATGCATATGTTGCCTCACTCACTTGTCATTACTGAAACTATAGGTAGGGACAAAAATAGAAACTACTGACAGCTTGATTTCTTCATGCTGGCACTGAGCTACAGCAGAGCTCTACAAGACCCTATAAATATGCAAGCGAAGGGAAATCCTACACAAGTGCTATCATACTGCTATAGGACTGAATAGAATTAGCTTTATTGCAACCAAACACTATGGACAGAGTCTGCTTTTCAGAGCTCCCCTATCTCATGAACAATGTAAAATGTGAACCAAAGGCAGCTAATCTGGCCTGTTTACTGGGAACAGTTCCAAAATATATTGTTGGAAATGACTAGAAAAAGCTCTGCACTGCACAGCCCTTATGGAGCAGCCCTTTCTTCCTTTTAAAGTGAAATGTCCTTGCAGAAATTAAACACTGTTTCACAAAAAAAAAAAAAAGGGGGGGGAGGGGAGGAGGGGGAAGGGATCTCTGTGGTTTAAACCACTTATTAAAATTTGTGAAGGAAGCAGCATGCATTGAAAATGCTCCCCCTCCCCCCAAACCTAAACCAACAAAAACAAGCCAACCCCATGAATAGCTCTTCCTAGCTTCCTGCACATTGAATATGTATGTTAAAGGACAAGGAGCCAAGAGTCGCTCTGTTTTGCTTTGCTTGGAATATTTTTTCTATGAAAATATTTCATATTTCATTTTCATATTGCTATTTTTGATATGTCAAAGTCAGGGGCCATGCCAAGGAGAGGCTGGTGAGCTGGCCATGGAGGGATTTCTGCCATGGCTCACAGTGATGCACAGAAGCAAGATGTACCCCACTGTGTAAATGATGCTCCCTGCACCTATGAGCAGCATTCAAAGGGTTTTACACAGCAAGAGAAGAAAACACTGCAGCTGGGGCTGGGAGGGGAGTAGATGGGGTGAGACAAGAGTCAAGCAGAATTCAGGTAAAGGGACTCCCAAAACTGGGAAGTACTCATTAGGCATGAAATCCTGGAACTTTTCTTTGTTCTCAACAGAAGATATTACTTGTGCCATCTCATGAGCCCTGCCAAGTATGTCTCCCATCAAGAGGACTCCATAATCCTCTTACTTTCATTCACATTTCTAAAGTGGCTCCATCTCCCTCATTTTTCTAAGCTGCAGTTGTAAGCTTGTTTCATGACTTAGCTGCTCTCACTTTTTTTCTTTGGAGGTGGCAACTGATTCGTCCTCGTTAGAACTGAGCAGTGTATACAACTACAGAGTAAACATTTTTATCTTCCTCCTGGTTCAAGCAAAAAACCTTGACCCCCATGCCAGTAGAAGTGAAACATTTCCAAAACACACAGGCAACTGGAGATGTGACTGTGTTTAAAAGCCTCTGATTTAAACACAGTTTTCCAGGAAACTATGACCAGGGGAAGATGTCTTGTCCCTGATGAGAGGTTTGACTCTGTAACAATTTGTTGGCCCACTTGTACATTTTTATTTTATTGTCTGTACCATGGAGCACTTACCTCTTAATATGTCTGATAATAAAAATCCCACAGAAGTTTAAATTAGCGTAAGGCTCAGCGATCAGGCTTAGCTGTGATCCGGGGTCATTGACTCTCATATCAAATCATGTCACTTTCATTAATAACTGAACCTTTGACCCTGAAACTCAAGGAGCTTTCCTACAATTTCCTAAAATCTGGAGTTTTTATCCTGTCAGCCACAAACTCTTACAAGGCAGTGAGATTTCCACTGGCTGGCACTGTCTTCCTCCCAGGTTCTCAGCTCTTCTGTTCTAATCTGGTTCCTGGCATTTTCACGTTGGTTTAATCTGCCCCAATTTCTGTCATGTAGTGGGTACTGTACAAGGCCATGCAAGGGTGAGCACCAAGCAGGCTCCTGCCTGTCCAGGTGTGGGATGTGCACTGAGGGGCTGCACATTTTCTTTTTAGAAAGCTGACCTCCTAAAACTGGTCTGATTGCTGCCAGTATTCATGGCAGGGAGAACAGAGATGGACCTGTAATTTCATTGTCCTGTCCCCCACACCGAAAACTCCCACATCCCTCCCCTAAAATCTCTCCAGAGCTGCTAGAAGTGAAGAGTTCAGTGGTTTAATTTTCTGTTGTCTTGCCAAGTTAGAATGGGATTAAATGCTCTCAAGGTCTCTGGACTATCACTTTACCCAAAACATCCATCCCAAGCATTCAAAGAGGCATAGAGGCTCTGCATAGCTATTTATTTTAAATGCCTGATTAAAATTTCATGAAAACAGGAAGTCAGGGGAAAAGAATAGATTGCAAGAACGAAGAAATCCAGGGCTTTGTCATTTTTAACTCAACAACACACAACATTGAAGAAAAAACCCCAACACCAAACACATTCAATTGTAACTGAGGAATATTTTCACAATTGTTCTGAGGCCACTAATAGCATATTTTGTCATTGACAGGGAAGTTTATGAGCTAAGAATGAAACCAATGTTTTTACTTAAATTATTACACAATTTTGATTCTGTTTGTAAATTGTCACCTTAAGGTAACCTAAAATTGCTGCACTTAAACCCTGCAAACCTTAAGATTTTTTTTGATACTCCATTGTTTTTTCCTATCTCAGCAGTAATAAATATTGCAACATCACATCCTTAACAGAGCAACACCTCTTCTGTCCTGGTATCTTTCTGGTTTTCCATTATTAAGCATATCTAATTGGCCAAATAAGTGACAGGGATAGAGACAAAAGATTTTTCTTATTTTTCTGAATATTAGTCACATGCAAGAGACCTTCATGTTTTAATCTGGCTTCTAGAGCTCATTTTTCCTGTATGTAGCTTATATGTTTTTATTTTTCCTATATGTCCTTGTTTAACAAGGAAATATCCTCTTTGGTGAAAACATATGAATCAGAAACAAAATTTAGCCAGGCTGCATTACGAAAGGATTTAGAGTCTGGTGAAGTCTTGCCTTTTTAGGCTGTGGGAAGCAGGACCCCCATTAAGAGGCTGTAAATGCCCCTCAGCCATTTTTCAGTACTGCTGTCACCTTGACTACCCGTAGGTAGTCGTGGGGTACTTACGAACCATCAGTGTCCCAATCTGTTCTCCTGTACCAACCCCATCAAAAATAGATGGATGTTAAAATTCTGTATTAGTCTCTCACTGCAAAGGCAGCATATGTAGGGTTCTCAGCTAGGGCATCCAGTGGCTCTGGATATGGTATAATTATGATAGCTTAATGACAAAATAAGTTTTCACTTGCCAGTGTTAAATTAATCCTGTCAGTACATACGTCACTGCAAGTGCGTTGCTCAGTGTACCCTTACAATATGCATAATACCATGTCTCCTTGCTTCTGCTTCTCATCATGTGGTCCTCTTGGTGCAGATGCTGTTCAGCCACTTAAAGAGCTGTAACACTACCAGGGGAAAGAAGAAAAAAACCCCAGTATGTTATACTGGAATGAATATAATGAATCTAAAACCTTGGAAGCATTCCTTTGTTCATCATTCTTACTGCAAACAGTCACAGCCTTGTGGATTTCTCTATTATTTCAGCTGTAAAAATCATATTGAAATTTGATGAGAATTATTTCTGGAGGTAGTTAATTGGCTGACTAGGTGTATATGTAGAGGAGAGGTAGCAGGGAGCCCATAAATGACCTTTTCCCTTGTTAGATTGCTCCCTCGCCAGCTGGACGTTTGGTATCCTAAGGTGAAGAGTTTTTTAAATTATAGTTTCACGGCTTTGCCCCTTTACAAGACAACAATTTCTCTGTGTTAATTCACCATATCGAGAGGAGGAAAGAAAGTCAGCTGCTGCAGAATATCCCTCATGCTTTAAGAAAGCACGGCACTAATTGCTGGGAGACTTTTGCAAAACAAAATCCTGTGTGGCTCGGTCCACGCCTGCACACTCCAGTCGTCCCCGCTCCGTGCCAGCATGTCACAGGTGCACACCACAAGGGACAATGCAGCAAATGTAATTGGGAGGCAGGTGGCAATAGCTTGGACTCCGTAACACATTCATCCCAAGGTGCGCTCGTGCATCTGTTAGAAAGTGAAGTAATTTTTTTTTTTTTGTTCCTGTAATTCTGTTGGTCTAACAGAGATTTGAGCCATAGGAAAGTATTTCCCATCTCCTAAACACAGCAGTGAGAACGTTACTAAAAGTCCTCGGAGACCACAAGTGAGGTGGGGTGGAGGCTGCTAATGTTAGGGAAAAAGGAAGGGGTTGTCAGTTTACATAGAAGTGGGTCAAGTGTTTTTAAGATGCTTGAGAGGGCTTTTTCCTCCTTCGCTATCACTGTAATATCAGCATAAACTTTTCCTTTCTAGATATGAGCCTTTTGTAATTGCATTAGTGCTGCATGCTCTGGCCAAGCCGGTCACTTGCCTGTGCTCAACCTTCCCTGCGTCTTTCCAAGAGCCATAGCATAGCTCTCAGTATGGGAACCTTTGTATTTCTGCTCTGAGTCCTAACAAAGGGTGTTTATTCCCTCTAAA
Organism: Parus major; assembly: GCF_001522545.3. Classification (NCBI taxonomy): domain Eukaryota; kingdom Metazoa; phylum Chordata; class Aves; order Passeriformes; family Paridae; genus Parus; species Parus major. Next base: position 5,476,778 of record NC_031780.1, read on the forward strand.
ACACAGAAAGGACCCCAAATGCTTGTAGTGTTACAGGGAGCCTGAAAGCAAATCTTGCCGAGCCGAACTGCAGCAATCTCTGGGGTGGAGTATAACAGCTATAGTGCAGCATACAGAATCCCTCTATAGGAGAGGGAGGCTGGTGCCAATTCAAGGCAGAACTATGGGGAATGGGATTCAAATGAGCACAGATGCAATGTTGCTCACGGACAAAAACGAACAGCACAGTACTGCAAAAATCCACGTAGGTTTTAGTAGCCTTTGGTGGACAAAATACTGCTTTTCTATGAAGGATACCTAAACAAGGCAAACAACATAAAAATTATATCACACATTTTGAATGCCACATGCTTCCTAATCCCTAGGGGAGTATTTTCCCCATCTGTCTCAGTTCCTAACTCCACTACTCAACTCTCTTAATCTGGGTTTGGGTCCAGCCATAATCCAGAGCTCTTTTGCATGTGAAGCTGCTGGGAGGGTCCCATTGCTCCTTTCCCAAGGTCTGCCCCAGCCTCTCCCGGCAGTTTGCAGACTTTGTCCTCCTGCTGCATCTCTGGCTCCTGGCTGGTGGCCGGGCCAGGTTAACTGAAAATGTGAGGTTTCGATAACCTGCAGCAAGTGTTTTCCGTCTCCCAGGAGAGAACTGCGCTGGAAAACAATTTGCAGAAGACAGGAACTGAGATCTGGTGTCATTTTTGGTGCAGCTACTACAGTTTCTTGCTGTGAGCCCTTATCAGTGGAGTCCTTGTAGAGCTGCTCATCAGCAGAGATCCTGCAGGCGAGCACAGCGTTATTGCTTCGTCCCATGTGGCTTTTTTTATCAGTGCTGTTCTGGCTTCTAAACCTTCTGGAGATGCTGTAATTGGGTACTTTGGGGTGGCTTGGCTTTTTTTATAGTGTAAGTTAAGTTTTTAGACTGGGCTTTAGAAATAAAAATAAAAATAAAGCAAAAGAAAGCAAAATAAAAGGAAGGAAAGAAGGAAAAGGAAAAGGAAAGGGAAAGGGAAAGGGAAAGGGAAAGGGAAAGGGAAAGGGAAAGGGAAAGGGAAAGGGAAAGGGAAAAGGAAAGGGAAAGGAAAAGGAAAAGGAAAGGAAAAGGAAAGGAAAAGGAAAGGAAAAGGAAAGGAAAATATAAAGTAAGCTTCTGTAATTATAAGAAAAAAATATATGTTCCAAATAAATAAATTCTACTTCTATTTCTCGGAGTAATCTAGGACAGCTGATGGAGATTGACACTCTTAAGTTACATGAATGTTTTGAATGTGTAAAGAATCCTTTATAAATTCAGCTTGGTTTGCTGTGATACACTTTCCAAATTAGGATACTGCAGAGCAGATTGTGAAATGGTGATTTACATGACTTGAGGATTTTTGCTCCTTGTGATTAAACACAATAGCACTTCCTTTGGTTCCCTTTAGAATGCATTTTAAAAAATGTATTTAAATGTATGTAGAAATGTATTTAAAATGCAGGTTATTTCCACAAATATAAAAATATCCAGCAAAAAAGTGCATTATTGAGTGCTGTGTAAAGTACAGCTGAGCATGTCTAGAATTGCAGCATTCTAAAGGAGGAAATAAAATTACAACTAAGAATAATATTCAAAGTACTATTTTTTTTTTTTTTCTGGCAGGAAAGTGAAAACATGGAGTTTTGTTGGCTCATTCTTCCTATTGCAAAGGATTTAGTGCTGAGCTTTTACCTCGCTACATGATATACTGCAGTGAAATGCACAGAAATTTGGGATTAGATATGAGTTGTAACATCGAGTAAATTTTATGTTGAGAAATTTAGAGCGTGCCAAGCAGCCAGCTCCTCGGACAAAAGACTAACATGAATAGGTTAGAGAATTATTAGCCTCTAATAATAGATGATATACTATATATCAAGTAATGACTACTTACTATCCTGCATTTATCTGTTACACGATGTCCTTTTTAATTACCTACCCTGCCGCCACAGGGGCCGGCAGCTGGTGCAAGAAACGCTGCAAAGCTCATGCCTTCTTCCCTCGTAAAATGGAAATATCCTCCCAATCTGTGCCCTTGCAGTTGTTAAGCATGGGTTTCCCAGAAAAAAAAAGCATCCAAAACACAGCTTTTTCCGACAGTTGTTTTTAAGGAAGGTTGTGTTACTGAAATTATTTTTTAACACAGTTCCATCCAGTGGAGAGAAAAACTCTATCCGACTGTGGCTCTTCCCTTCAGATTTTAATTCCTTCTGCTGCTTGTCTAGGTGAGGAATGGATAAAAATAGATTGTTAGATGAGGCTGTTGCTTTTAATTATATTCATAATGAGCATTCACCATCCTTAATTCAATAGTGCAGTATAACGGGGGAGGGCAGGGTTGTTTAACCTCATTTCCTAAGGAAATGAGGCATACAGCATCCCACCACCCACCCACCTGGACCCAGGCCTCTCCTAACAACTTGTGAACGCTTTCTAAGTGGGCTTGAAAGCGTACAGACATCTCAAAGGTTACATTTCCTCATGGAAATTGGGGTGAGTGCAGGGAAATTCTCCACACTGGTGTGCCAGGGAGGTAAGTTCAGTCATTATCCCTGCTGATGGCAGCCCATGGCAAGTGGCATCCCCTGCCTGCTGGGAAACAGCAGGTCTAGAAGAGCTGGCCATCAGGCTTGCTGCTGGGGCTGAACTTTGGGATGGACAGCACTGGGCAAAAACAGAGGAAATCACTTTTGCTCACAATTTGGTTTTGGGTAGGAGCATAAATTCTGGGAATCTCATTTTACACTAATTCTCCCCAGTGCAATGTCAGTGCAGGCAGCCTCCCGGTTTTGGTGAAATCAGGGTAGAATGAGGATCTGGTTTGCTTTCTGGGAGTAGGACAAAGCTTAGTGAATATTGGCCACTGTGCTTTTGGCCCTGCAGTGTTGCAGGGGACCTTTCCCATGCTGTGCCCCCAAAAGAGCAGTTCTCCCCCCTGCTTCCCTCCCTCCATCTGCTCCCACACCGACTGCTCTTGGAGCTGGCAGCACATTAATAAAAAAATGTAAGTTTTATGGGACAAAGTAAATAAGGCAATTCATATATCATTCCTAAGACACACAGAAAGGAGGCAGAGAAAAATAACCAACCGATATTTTATATGAGGATATTTCCATGAGTCAGCTCATTTTCATGTTTCTGGGCTTCCAGCTGCAAGCTCTGCTGTGTTGGCTTATCTTCTACTCGAGGCCTGGCATGTGCCAGAAGTAGCTTATAATTGGCTGTGTTTCCCCTTTGTAAATGGTAATAATAGAGCCTTTATCAACAGAGAATGGCTAAAAATTTGGATGTCTTTAATTTCATCACAACTTGTAATTTTTTTCAGGTCTAATATTACACAAATAGATCTCAGAGCTCCTTGTTCAGGTTTGCAGGGCTGACAGCAGAGGGGTTGATTTTTGTAGGTGGGATATTGAACTGCCCTTCAAATGTTCCCTAAGCAGTGACCATAGAGCTGAATTTATCCTTTAACCCTTGTGGCAGGGGTTTCATTAACCCCTTGGCTCAAGAAAAGTCACAATAATTGTGGCTCAGCCTGGCTGGGAGAGGCTGATGCATTTCTTCTGGCAGACTTGGTGTTTATTGCAGGGCAAAAATGCAAGGTATTTTCAATGTATTTTAATTCATTTGAGGTTTTCAATGAACTCACCTCAGCCTTCTAAACTCCTCCTGAGATTGCTTCCTGTGGATTTCAAAATGACTAAATTTAACTGGGCGGGGAGGGGGGGAAAGCAGCTCATTCAATACGATTTCTAAAGACAACTATGCAAGCTTTATACAAAATGAATTTTAAATTTCTACATGACAGAAGAATTTGGTTGATCACAGGCACAGGAAGGATGTTGCAAGATTTATTTGGCCAGTCACAACTTGAATTTTGAATAAATTCTGTCAAGCTGTTAAAAAAAAATATGGAAATACATCACTTGACGCATTCAAATCACAAATATGTTTGAGAGGAACTGCAATCTGCTCAGAGATGTCCTGTGAATAAAAAAGATTTCACATGTGTTTAATATATTCCTTTTTGAGGAATTAATTGTCCACCCGCACTGTCAAGCATGGGGGATGGAGGAGCGGAATGGGAGCGATTTGCAGTTCTTAGTGGGAATTAGTGGCATGACTATATTATAACAATCATAATTAAGCTTTGTACTTGAACAGTGCCTTTCCTTGGGGAATCTCAAGGCACTCTGTCAAATTTATAGGGAAATCCCGAGGAAATAAGTGATTTCCCTACAGATCCGCAAAAATTCAGTGGCAGAGCTGTGAGCAGACCCCAGGTCTCCAGTCTCCTGGACTCTGGCTCCAGCTCACAGCAGGAGCTGCCTGATTCCTCTGCCACAAACGGGGCAGGACTCAGGGGCTCTGGAGCACAGCCTGGGGGTGCAGAGGGATGCTGAGGGTGCCTCTCTCCCCTGGGGCTGCGCAGGGAGCAGCAACACGGGCTGGGGCAGAGGGAAGGTGACAGCAGGGACAGGCAGCTCACAGCAGACAGCCCTTCCAGCAGCACTCTGAACCTAAATGAGAATAACAGTGGGAAACTACACTTGGATATTGTTGTAACCTTGGGGAAGTCCTGACTCTTCCACGCCTCAGTTTACCCACCTCTATGCTTAATACAGTGGCACTGTGAGAGGACTTGTGGTGGTGGATTTTTTGTGACAAAAAAAAATTAAAAATCAGGAAATCATACATAAGGATGTAGTGCGGTGCTTTTGAGCATCATTTGAAGTTTTTCATCAAGGCTGAAGTCCTTACCAGAAAAATGTGCTCTACTTTATCTCAAAATTCAGAGTTTGCACAAGAAATACAGAGGGAAATTATTTATGTGTCATGAAGAAGACTCTGATGAGATGATCACAGGGGTCTGTTCTGTTGAAAATCCCTAAGGTTAGAAATCTGTACAACTTAGTGTTTTTAACATGCTTTGAGACCTTCAGAGGCATGGTCCCCTTGGACTCAGTAGGATGAATTGGCCTCCTCGAGTAAGCCGAGCTGAATTTTATGAGTAAGACAAGGAACATGTTACATTATGGATTTGTTTGCTCTCCTGGCTGGTTTCACCAGTTTGTGCAGCCTGGTGAAAAAACAAATTTGCCTGACTGCACAGGCAGAGCAAAGCCAACAGCAAGTTTTTCATCTAAGTGCCTGTAGAGGATGACAAAGTGTTCAAAAGACAACTGGACTTAACATTATTGAGAGTGTTTAAAGTGAGCAGTAAAACCTTAAACATTGATTTGGTGTTTTACTGGAACAAATAGAGAGATTTAAAAATAGTGGTTAGATGCTGAAAAGCACAGCTCCAGTGAAAATCCCCATATTTGCTCTGAATAAATCCTCTCCCTCCTGGGAGGAGGCTGAGTGTGGAAGGGAACAGAGTTATTGGTCTCTCTTGCTAGGCCCAGGCTGCTCATTTGGCTTGCTGATGGGCATAAGGATGTTTTTGGGTCTGTGTGAAGGAGCCTCTCAAGGAGCAATGGGCAGTGCTCCTCTGGATGGGAGCATGTGGTGTTTTAGAGGGTGCTGAGTTGTTGATGCCATGCAGAGAAATCCCTCCCCTCTGCCCTGGGCAGAGTCATGGCAGCGGCCTGGCGAGGGGCACCGCTCTCTGGAGGCACTGCTGGCATCTCTGCAAGCCTCGGGTCAGAGGATCAAGGGTATCCCAGCAGAACTGGGACAGTTGGCAATCCTCGTTCTTGTGCAGACTGTGTGAAATGCACACCATTCCCCAGAGCTTACAGGCACAGTTACAAACGAAGCAAAGATGGCAGGAATGACATTCCCTTGCTAATTATAGTGTGGTCCCATCTGTATATTTGGTGTTATGTCACCAACTCCAGCCTGCTTTTTTCTAGCAGGGAAATACTGCTGTAGGTCGAAGCTCAGCACAAAAGGCTCCAGACCTCTAGTAATGTTATAGTTGCTTGTTTAACAGGGGTGAAACTCTATTTTTAAGGGCTATCAGTTGGAAATCTGAGAGTGTGTTGGCTAAGGTGCTTTTTGGGTAATTCAACAGTCCGTGTTTAAAAAACACTTGGGTGTGGATAAACATAACAGAGTTCAATGGCTGCACATTTCATTGAACCCCACTGGCTCCACTGGCACCTTGTGCATGCAGCAAAGCTGTGAGCTCAGGTTCATCCCTCCTGCATGGGGAAGGTGGGAGAGCCGCTATCTCCCTGGCCATCAGTGCTCTTCTTGGCTGCAGACTTTTTGGTTAGTAGATAGTTTGTGAAAGGTTTGGGCTGTGGGACCATTACCCTCCAGGAATCCCCTTGGAGAGATACCAGGACAGAAACCACCCTACTGGATCACTCCAAGGGGTTTTTCCTTTCAATCCTTTTGAGGATCTCATGTGTCCTCCTTGGGACCCAGATATAGCCCTGGAGCCCACATCCCTGCTTCTGTTGGTGGAGTTTCCTGGCTCCTTCTTGTAAAATGACTGCAGTTTAGGACCTTAAATTTGCTCATGGAAGATGCCATTTGTCCCTCTGAAGGAGCCCATGGGGTGCTTCATTCTTGCACGTGGTACTTGTGAGCAGTATTGGTGAGCCTCATGCTAGATCATATAGGACTGAGATTTTTAATTAGAGTAGAGGTGGGAGCCTCCAAATCTCATGTGATTAGAGAGTTCTCATAACTTTTACATTTATTATATAGTCCAATTAGCATATTTCTTACTTTAATGTCTCTATTGCCCTGTTCAATGATGAAAATCCAAAAATAAGAGCACTTGCTAAAACTTGAAAGCCATGAAGTGAAAATAGTCCAGAAACTAAAGTGAAAATGTGTGTTCCTAATTTAATTCACTGTTTGGGCTAAAAGCAATTAATGAAACTTTGGCAAAACAAAGAAACACCATAAATAATGACAAGGAAACTAAAATCTCAAAGCCATCCACTTCACTGGTTGTAGGAGAGGCAAAAGAAATTTAAAAAGTCAAATAAGGCTTTAAGCCATCCCAAAAGCAGGCTTGTGTGGGGATGTGGAGAAGCACTTTGCAAAGATGACTCTCTGGGCTTGCACCTGGAGCTGTCCCATGAGGTTAAAGGCCCTCTCTGTCCCCTGGTTTACTTTTACATCCCAAGGGTGTTTGGTGGAGCTCATGTGCAGGAGGGGAAGCAGATCCTCAAACAGCTTTATGGGTGAGGATCTGCCACATGAAGGCCTTGGTGTCTCTGAAAGTCAAGGAGAATTTGTACCAGCAGAAATAGGTTCTTGGTTTCTTGTCATGCAGGAAGCCGTTGGTGGAGCTGGAATTTAACAAGTTCACAACTTAACAAGTCCCAGCCTAGTGTCTGGACTACCAGAATAGATTTTTTTCTCAAATACCCCCAATCGCTCAATGCTTTTGTCAAATTTCTGTCTCTCTGTACCCAGTGTCAGCCTCAGCTTAACAATGAAGGTAGTCCCAGAAAACTTCTCACAAATAAGCAGCCTATGCTCCCTGTTATGAAAGCAACCTCCTACTGTCTTGTATATTAATTCTGTTCTTGTGGGGCGCTGTAGAGGTTGAATTTTCTCTGCCTGGCATGGTAACTTTCATTGCTTGCATTTTTTTAGGAATTTCTAGTTACTGAAAGGCTTAGAGTGAGCCATGAAGGCTCCACCTCTTTCTTGGCCCTGTAACCCGTGAGCAGTTCAGCTGAGGCTAGGGGATTTGTGTATAGTGATTTGGGAAAGTTGTGAGTATAAATAGTAAGGAATTTGAGATGTTTTTTCCCTCTGTAATTCAACACTCAATAGCTTCCCCTTCCACCCTGCACATAAGGTGCTGTACCAAAACCATGGAAAGAATTTGTGGAGCTTCAGATCAAGGAAGTTCATAAGCTTGCAGGCTTTTTTCTTGCTTGCTCTTTCAAAAAATCTTATAATATCATCTCCTCTGGAGAATATCATAGCCAGAGGACTTTACAAATTTTCACCAGATCCTCTCACCAGGAGCATCTGCCCCAGGGCAGAGGCAGGACAGCCCTCTGATCTCTTATGCATGGTGTGGTAAGGGCAGGAACCTGGAATAAGTGTTCAGCCTCAGCTTTTTCCTTTCTTTTTTCTCCTTTCTCTTTCTGGTAGCAGCTGTTCAACCTTCTCTAAGCTCCAGCCTCAGTCTTCTTTCCTTTTCCACATCTCACAGATACACAGGGCCAAGGTATTGGGCTGCAGCACACAGAGTAACGAAATCACTTAGGTTGAAAAAGACCTCTCACATCATTGAGTCCAAGCTAAATGACCAGGATCATCTTGGCCCCAGCTCTGTGATGAAGTGTCCATCCCTGGAGTCCCTGGACAAGACATTCCTGAGCACAGAGGTTGCCATTGCACCTGGCAGCAGTGCTTGGGGCTAGGGACACCTTGGCCCAGGTATCTCTGTAATGACAGGTTTGCTTTCAAGTGCCCCGCTTGAGGTTCCTTTCACCCCCTTAGGTATCTTTGTCTTAATTTCTCCTGTGCTTTAAACTCTGAGCATAAAATGCAACGTAAACCTCAAAACACCCTCCCTTATTCTAACAGAAATGTCATCTCTGAGCAGCATTGGTGCAAATTCTCTGTAGCCCCTGTGACTTCAGCCCAGAGATGTGTCTCAGCGTTGTCCCCAAAGCCTGATTGAAAACCCCTCGTACAGCTCTCCAATTACACTGACTCGGGCACAGATTACAGATGACCACAGCATATATTCGTGTACATTCATTGCCAGGCACTTGATGTATTGTTTCATTTTTTAATCTTGACTTCATTTTGCACCATGATATTTGAACATGCAGATTTACAAATCAGGCCCCAGCATGATTGTTTAAAGAACCCTCAATGCTTTTGGTAAAAACCTGAGTAAGTATTTGTTATATTTAGAGGCAATTCTGCTTATTGTCTCTTCATACCATAAGCTTTTCACTGACCTAGATTTTGCTATTCCATTTTTCCATTTGCTGTCCCACAGTACATTTGCATGGAAAGAAAGTCTTTTGTCTATTAGTGTTCTCTTGCACTTGCTATTTCATCCACCAGCTGAAATCACACTCACTGCCCTTGTGATGGTGTGGAGAGCTTCACTGGAAGTGATTGTGTAGCTGAAGATCCTGGCTTCAAACTAGAAGTAAAAAGCTATTGCAGCTTTTAGCTTTGTAGAATCCTTGGGCTGAAGAGTGCTGGAGGACCAGCCTAGAGCAGAAGAGCAAGCAAGGAGGAAAGATTTGTGTATTTTCCAGCAGTAGCAATTTACGGAAAGAAAAGTGGATAGAGTCAGAAACTGGCTTCCTTCCACTCAGAGGGAATAGTCCTCTCTCTGGATGTATATTACAACTATAGCTAAAGACACAAAACAACATCTTGATTTTAATTCTGGTTTCAGTTTTAGCATGTCATTAAAGAGATACCTGTATTGACAGGAAGAGTAGTAATGCTTTTGGGGAGTTGTTATTATCGTATTACACGATTATGGTGTTTATTGCGGTGCTGCCTTAGGGCTGAATTTACAAACACTGAGGATGGATTACATGGGTATTATGCTGCACACAGACATTTTGCTGCATGTTCATGTTGAAATCCTGTGAACTGGACAATGTAAACAAATTAACATTATCAGGGAAAACCTGTTTTTTAAGTTAACTTTCCCTGCAGACTATACTTGGCCAAAGGACACTTGCTCTTGCTCTCACATCTCCTGCATCTCAACCATGTTCAAAAATGTTTTTGCTAGCACATATTAACCAAAACCTCATCCTTTTCGGGAAAAAAAAAAAAAAGCAGGCATGTTTTAAAATGCATTTGATCCAACCAGCTAGTATATTTTTAAACACGACACTGTTATGTTTAACAGTGTGTTAGCATATGTCAATTAACTTGTTTCTGCAGAGTGCTGACAGAAGTGCCCCTGTCGCCACCAGCCCTGAGGGGCCCTGGGGCTCAGTCGAGTCAGCAGAAGGGAGCCTGTGCCCACACCTCCAGCCCACTGAAACTCAGCCCTGGCTCTTCTGGACAGTATTAGGGTGCTGGAAGAGGGTATGGCGGTTTTGAAGTCATTCCTCCTTCTGCTGGCTGTGGTCGGTGGGTAACCCCCCATGGCTCTTCTGTCAGCACCCCAGATGATGTCTCCTGTGAGCACACACGTGAGCTGAGATGCTCTCACTGCACACAACGCCCTTCCAGACAGAATAAATAGAGACTTTTTCTCACACTGTCAGGAGATCACACTCCTTCCCTGTGCCAGATATAGATGAGATGGAGGAGAAAAGATGCACGTGCATGTGCATGTAGCCCCTAAGTCCCCCCGGTGCCCAGAGCAGGTGGTGAGGATGGCTGTGCATGTCTGGGGTGCTTTATGTGCCAAGTCATGGCCATAGCCATGTGGGATACTCACCTCCCTGCTGCTCTGGACCACACTGGCCAGTGCAGAAGGAGCACTTTAATCCATTGTTGGAAACAGCAGAGACCTTTCTGTCTGGAGACTGGCATGTGCTGCTGGATAAAGCCCTGGGAAGTGTGTGAACTAACCAGTTGTAACCTGGCAAGACCTTCCTGTGCATCCCATCCATGAAATTGTGCATGATGAGAAGTAGAGAGGGGAGCACACAGGTCAGGTCTCACCAGCAAAGCAGGGATGCACACTGCTTTCCCACAGGGATGTGCAAGTCCATGTGTGGCAGCTGCAGACACTTTTGGTTGTTTGACAGGGCTCATCTGTTACTGCCCATGCAGAGGGTTTGGGAAGGGTAAATACAAGGGCATTTATGGCAGAGGAGGTATCCAGGATCTCTATCCCCATGCCCTGCTGCTGTGGGCTGCATGGTGTTTCCATGTCCCAGCCAGACTCTGTTTGTGGGAACAGCCCCCAAGCAGACAGACCCACCTCTGCTGCTGTTCCTCATCCAGGGAATTTGGGCAACCTTCATTTCTCATTTCAAGATTAGCAAATGCATGAATGATTCCCATGTGTTCTGGGACAGTGTTAATGGGAACGGTAGAAATACCTAGAATAAGCAGTGTCCAAAAATAGGTCTCTTGTCCTGCCAATGTCTTGCACATGTTCTTAACTTTCCTGCCCTGGGAAGCAACTCCGGGCACCCTGCAGGGCAGGAGAGTTTTTCCATTCACTTCAGTGGGTGCGGGATTTCATTCTGCCTTACAGACCTGTGGATTTTAAAGGGACTGTCCATAAGGCACACTCGAGCTCTTTGCAGGGTCGGAGTGCTTTATATTTTTAGCACTGACACGATGGTCATGAGGGAAAAGCACGTTTTTGCCCCACTCCAAGGGCATGGTCAGACATGCTGCTCTGCTGGAGCTGCTCGGGGTCAAGTTGTTACTGGCCCTGAACCATTTTTTAGGGTGCTGCACCTTCCTGCTACACAGCTTGGCTGCCATAATTGGAGCCGTGGAGCTGACCTACACCAGCCGAAACATGTTGGAAGTGGGGTTTTATAAATAGACTCTGTGGACAAAGGGTGTCTGCTCCGGGGTGTTTATGGGACTGGGGAGAGGAGCCTGGGGCAGGGGATGGAGCCTGACAGCTCCCAGTGAAGCAGCACAGCCCTCTTTGCAAAACAGGGAGTGTGGTGCTGGCAGAGCCTGCGGCAAGCCCTCGGCACAGGGAAGGACGGAGAGGCCACGACCCGGGGTGTGGGTGCTCAGCTATTTTCTCCCTGTGAGACTGGCTCCCAGGCCTTTGCTCATGCAAACCATGACAGATCCCATCTAAATGAGTAGCTGGAAATTATGTGCTCCCTCCCTGGTCTGGGCTGGAGCTGAATTTTGTTACCAGTCTAAGTAGCTTTTGCTACTGAATGCAATTAAAAGAACCAGAACTTGGCACTGTGGGATCTTGCCCAGTGCTGGTAATCAGGGTGATTGACATTGAATCCTTTGATTTCTCCAGAGGCATCATAATATTTTAAACTTATTATTAATTACAAGTGTATTAATCTCCGAATAGTATTAACAGTATTTCAAAATATAATTTTATCCTATCCAACCCGCTGGGAAAAAAAAAGCAGTTTTGGATGAACCGAACAACTTTATAGACACTGTGCTTTATAACCAGATAGATTTTCCCTAGTTAGTTCCATTTCTATCTAATATTAGTGGAAGATTAAAGATACTGAATCAATGCCTGTAAAAGCTTACATTAAAAATTTGCAGTAAATGAGAAGAGGAAAATTTCATTAGAAACATAAATCGTAGCAACTGGAATGCCTGCAACTTATTTTTAGTATTCTACTGACAGTGACACTTGAAAGCCTTTTTTTTCCAAATGTTTTCTTTTCTCAAATAAAAAAAAGAAAATGACCTCTAATATTTTGAAATATAGAACTAATTACAGTACAGAGTGATCCTGATCCCACTGAAGTCAACTGCAGCATTCTTTATGACATTGCAGGATAGTGCCTCTATTAAGAAATAGTGAGGAAATGAGATACTTTAAAGAGAAGGGTTTAAAATGAGCTGGCTCTGTTGGCCTCTTTTGTAAAAATACCTTAGAGCCACTTTTATCAAGTCAAAAGGTTCATTGAAAAGAGAGAAATTAAAAGATGCTGCTCATGGAACCTGGCAAAACATGAACTTCGCAACAAATATCTCTCCAATCCAATTATAACATTCAAATCAAGGAGAAAAAAAAATTATGAAATATAATGAAAGCTTTCTTTCTACTGCAAAAGTCTACTTGGAGGTGTCCAGACCTAAGGGAATTACCAAGTCAGCATTATAGTGGGGAAAAAATGTAATGCAAATGAGAGTGAAATAATCAAATTTTTCTGGTGGAAATAAGTGCAGTTGTTTGATGTAATTTTGACACACAGCATAATTTCAGCATCAACAGTGAAGTTTAAAGAATCAGTGTGTCTTCATGAGATTTCTGTATAGAAAAGCCATTCAATAGGAAAATCTAAATCAGACTTTGGTTTGCACATTGGCCCCTCTATGGGAGAAAGCCCTGAATTATTTTAGTTGCAAATAGAAAAATAGAGATGACCCCTTTTCATTAATTTCTAGTCATCTTTTCCACTCAAAAATCCAGTGTGATTGTGGCATATAAGTCACAAGAAATGTGATGTGTGACTGTTTTTGAGCTCACAAAAATCAAACTTTGGTTTATATCTCTAATACCAGCTCAGCTGTTTGAAATTGTACAGTTTTCCACAGTGAGACACACTGGACTCATGTCACTGTGTTTCTTGCAGATGTAATTTTTCAATATCATGGGGATATATTCCAAATAATTAAAACAATTAAAGCAGGGCATGTCCTCAATATTTTACTCAATCTTGTAGTCTGTGTGAAATATATTTGTAATTTTGTGTTAATTTCCAAATGGAGACAGATTCACACACTCTCACAGCCAAACTCAGGACAAGAACCAACAATTAAATGAAGCCTGAGATCCAGTCCAAAGCAGGCATATACTCAATTTAATTTTTAAATAGCTTAATTAATAGTTTCAGTTAAAGCAAAGAAGTGAAAATGGGTCAAACTATGTAAACATTGGTTAGAAAAACACACTGTCCAGCCAAAGCATTGTAGAAGTGCTTTAAAGCAGAATGGTCTTTAAATTTAATTTAAGCATGGTTTTCCAACTTAGGTAAAATCCCAGTTCAGACAAGGCCCAAGCCACTTTTTGTGCCACAAAGAATTACCGAGGTATGCTGAGAGTTTATTTAGTCTTTGCTTGTTCTGAGGCCGTGTTTCACTGTGCAGTCATCATTCTCTCCGTGCTGTCAGCACGTTGTTACCTCTCGGCAGCTCGGAGCTCACCGCGCTGAGCCGCCGGCGGGACCTGCGCGAGGGCTGCGAAACATCCTCCACAAATATTTACTGGAATTTTGAAACGGGTTGGGAGACACTGCCATTGCACACCGAGTGTTTGCGTTCTGCAAATGTCCAGGTTCAAGTTCTTATTGACATGGCTGTGATGGCTGATGGGGTCCCTTACATAAGTCTCAAGGCCAGGAGGGTGATTTTGCTCCGGAGTAGTCGGGGAGTAGAAGCAACACCGCGTGTCTTATCTGACCAGGTATTGCTCAGCAGCCCTCTCTTCATGGGAACATACATTTGTTAGCTTCTTGGTAGTTTCTGGATTCCATAGGGGCAAAATTGTAAAATGCAAGCAATTTCTCTCAATCCAGAGAATTACTGTATCTAGAGATAACAATGTTCTTTACTCAAAACCCCCCTCAACCTCCCCCACTTTTTGCAAAACTTTTCCATGATACTTAAATATCAGCTTGAATAACATGAGGGTGTCATTTGAAAGGGGTAAGAATTTTGTTTTTAAAAATCCTTTTTTAATTATACAGTAGCACTTGCATGACTCGATATATTTGTAGTTTGAACTTTCTGCTACGGTAAGTTCTTTGCAGTTTTGCTAATTTGCAGTTTACTTCCAGGATCTTAACTTTTTGGTTAGAATAACTGAAAGATTTGTGTTTGCTTGTGGGGTTTTGGTTTTTTCCTGTATTTTTTTTTAACTTTAATTTGATTAAGCTAATAAACAGAAATAAGAAGAACAGAAAACATTCAGATGATAAGTACCAAGACAGGCTCAGGTGCATTGCTTTAGGAAGGTGTCACTGCCAACATGATCAAGTTTGGGAGTTTGAGCCTAAACTTTGGCTAAGTTTTATCTCATGAGAATTTCCCCCCAGTTCTTACATTTCACCTTGATTTGTGCAGAGCAGGTCATGCAGCAGAAGCTGGCAAGGTCTGAAGGTGTCACTGCTCTTTGCCAGCCATCCCCTTAGGAGTGTGAAGTCAGGTTTGGGGGAGGAGATCTCTGGTCGGCGGCTGTTTGTGGAGTACGTGGCTGGCGGATGAGACTGGTTTTGCCTTCCTGATCTGAACACTTTTGTTTCCATAGTAAAGGACAACACAATCTGTGCAGGCAACAAAATCCAGCTGGTTCTTCTCTCCACCTGCAGAACATCTGCAGAAGGAGGGGAGCGTATCAAAGATCCTTATAATCAAGGACAGGTTTTACTGTTTATGTTCAAAAGCAAAACCTCAACAGGAGACCTTTCATGAGAATGAAGCAAACAAACATTTTGGGCTGGAGAAGAGGCTGAATGAGCTGACCTACTCCAGCTCATCTGAAAAGTTAAACATGTCAAAGGTTCTCTGACAGGCAAAGGGAAGATGTAGGAGAGGTTTTTTATAAATGGCAGTTGGGCAATTAATGTTAACCATCAATATCAGAATGGCTTAGATTACATGATTAACTAGTAAGAGTTTTGAGCTGGCTGGTAATTTTAGATTAAATAGTCAGGCAGCCAGTGACTTGAATATTGATGAAAATCCTGTGTTTTATTAATATGCATTCTCTATAAATTAGAGGCTTAGTACACAAAGAAGAATCCTAATGCTCTTGCTATTTTTCATTGCCACAGGTAGAGCTGAATAATTCATAACAATTAATTTATTTCACTGATTTAGCCTTTTGGGGCGGGGGGGAGGTAGGGGGGAGGTAGGGGGGAAGTTGAGCACAAGTAGTCTGCAGGTAATTTTTTCCATGTTTATTTATGATAAATAACTCACCAAACACATTTGAAGACTAATTCTTAGTTGTGGGGATTTTTTTGTATTTTAAATTGGAGAAATTGGGAGGAATATGGGCATAAGTGCAAGCAACCTGCCAGTCAGTACAAGAACCCAAATGAATTTTAAATTATAAAAAAAGCCAAGCTAATTGCAAATACAACACATACAGGGTCAGGCTCATGTTGATTTGTATTGATTGGTGCAATGCTGTTACATTGCATATTTCTGCTCCTCATTTAATTGATTCTAGTTCTTCAGGACCAAGATTTTCCTACAAATATATCTGTAGACAGAATTTCTAGTCTGTATTTAGTCCCTAATTCACAGGTGAAATATTATCCCTTTTGCAGCCAAAGGAAGTTTTACCCTTCATTCTGAAATATCCAGGATTCTATCTGCTGATGGCAACATTTCTGAAAATCCTTTTTGGTACACACCGAGCAGTAACGTGTCCAACATGAATGACATTTTATATTTGTGCAAAGTTTCAGAATATCTATATGCAGATTTTAAAATTTATTTTTTAGGTGGTGGGAGGCCGTGCCTTAAATACAAGACAAAATATTGCAGCACAAAGATCATTTGCCAGTCCTGCAACTCAGGGAACAATGAGTTCTGCTGCAGCCCTGTCTCGGTGTCACACTTGTATCCTGAGCAAGTAATATCCAGAAACACACGAGGAGGAGGAGGAGGAGGCTGGATGATTACTGCCTCTCCCTTTCTCTGGTTCTTACAACACACAGCAGTGAGACTTGCATAGCACACAATAAATCATTGCCTCATTATGCTCCTTCTGGAGATTTGTTTAGGGCACCTACTGTAGTACTACGGACGATTATTTGTTCTTCCCAGAAATTCCTCTCAGATATAGACCTCTGGTTTGATTTGCACAAAAGGAAAACACTGCATCTTATTTTTGAAATACTTTCTTAGTGTGCAGAACAATTGACATTACAGAACTGCCTAAGACAGTAATTTCAGCAATGTCTGGAGGGGATTTTAATTTGTAGGTGGGTGATTTTGTTGAGAACAGGCAAAGGTTAAAGAAGGCTTTTGTGTTTTTGTGGTTTTGTGACTTGTCAATATGAAGTATTAATAAATTAAACAGAGGGTCGTCCTCCCCTCCTTTCTTCCTTCCTCCCTTCTTGCCTGCCTTCCTTTTTGCTTCTTCCCTTCTTTCTTTCTTGCGTGCATAAAAGCTGTTGATCCCTTACCAGATTTTGTTGAATTATTATAAAAGAAACCTAAGTAGCTCATTAAAAAACATTGTAAGGTCTTCATTCACTTTTTCTGTATGTCTCTAGCCAGCCCTATTTCACAGCTGATGCAGGAGGGCACTGGTCTGATTGATAGAATAGGGATTTTGACACTTGGTTTTGACTTAAGGACACAAATTGTCTCCTTATAAAAGGTGTGCATTAGTTGGCCTGATTTACTAACGAGGAGCAGTATTGCTGATTTTGATAAAACAGTATTTATTTAGCCTTGCACCAAGTAAATGCTGGAATAACCTAGATTGTACCTGCAATGGATTTGAATGGCCAGGGCTGAGACTTTGGAGAGCAGGTGGGTGCACTGCAACACGGCTGGGTTTTGCTGCAGTGTGACAATGTGATCTAGGATCCAATCCAGGCTCCTCAAAAATCAATGGAAATTCTACCCTTGACTTTACTGGGCTTTGGATCCTGCTTCAATTGTGCCTGGATGGAAATCAAATTATTCCAGCTTGGGGGAAGAATCTTCTGGCTTAACAGATTCACTGTTTTGTATTGATGGGTGTCTTTGTGTAAGAGGTCCTGATTTCAAATTTGAGTGGTTTTGATACACCATGATCCTCCCTCCTAGCCACAGTCCCTTGAAATGCAATAGACTTCTGTTTTGTGACCACTCACAGACATCCCAGAAGAACAATGACATTTCATAGATGATTGTAACGTGAAACTCAAAATCATTGTAAGCTTGCTCAAAATGTGACCTGCCTTCACACAAAAGCTCCCTAAGCTTTCTGAACCGCACAGCAAAGCTGGATATCTTCACAGCCATAAAGAAACACAAAACTAAGTCACTCTGGTGTATTTTGGGGTTTCACTACACATCCTCCTGCACCACTGTAACTCAGAGTCTTGGCTATAATTCTCATTTGATCTTAAACTCTTACAAAGAGCCTAGGAATAGAAGATGTGCTGAGGTAAGGGCCAGAAAAGACTGTTTCCAACACCCACTGCAACCTGAGTCCCCCACAAACAATCAGGACTCAGCGAGAATTGTACCCAACCTTTTTTGATGGAAGTGCAGTGGTGACCTTGTAGATTGATTAAAGATGTGACATTGATTGACTTTGAAGGGAGCCACATCCACCCTTCTTCTGCCAAAAAGGCACTGGCTGCAATGTGAAGCCTCAAGAATGGGGCATTGCTCTTCCAAGTACATGGAAGACATCCAAGGGTAACGGGATAATGCAGTAAATGGGATAGGGTTTCTCCCCTCCTCTTCCTTAAATACCATATAGCTAGATTTTGGCTATCCAGCATCATTCTTTAGAAGACTTTTCTCTGATAGCTACTTAAAAGATGAAATATCTGAGGATATAAGCTCTTTTGGTAGGTTATTTAGGATGCTTGGTGGTTGAGAATGTCAAAAAGGACTGGTGATGTTGACTCTGCAAGAACCTTTATTGGTGGTGGGTGTATGATGCTGTGAGGACCAGCATCAGTAGAAGGGATGGTGTGATGGGGAAAGCTTTATTCCCCTGGCCAACCCACCCCTGAGGATTGTTCACACTGTCACTTTGGGGTGGCAAGTTTGAGAGATGCTAAAATGGCCCTATTTGCCAAAGATAAAGAGTATCTTAATAATATGTGGTCTCTTTAAGGCACCTTGAGTTGGCACTGAGGAATATTGGCCTCCAAAATTACCACTTTTGAAAATCTAGGCCACTGAACCTGATATGAACTATCAGAAAGCAGAGACAAGGGAGCATTTATGTTGGAGAATGTATAGTGGCTTGAAAACTACAAATCAAAATAATTCACCCTTTTATGTGTAAATCTCCTTCTCTTTGATACACAAATTGAAAAGCTGTCTGGTTTCCTTGTAGTTTCTGTAAGCAAGCAGTGTGTGACTGCACCCTCTAGAATGCTATTTAAGTGTTATTTAAAGTGCAGACCTGTTAAGGTAAAGCAAGCTCATCTGTATGCTAAAACTGAGCCCACCAAACCTTACACCTAAAACCAGCAGCCAAGGGGGTCTTGAGTTCCACAGCTCCTCTGTGACAAGGGCATGGTGTGACAAACAGTGAAGCACCAAAAGATCAAAGCACTTTTTCAGGCACAACAATAAAATCAGAGACAGAAAAACACCAGGTCCTGGTACAGGTGTCTGCTCTTCCAAAGCAGCCTTTGTCAGGTTTGACACAGCCAGCCCATGGCAAGGGGATGCAGGCAGGAGCTGCACACTGGCAGTGAATAAACATCAGCAAATGAACATCCTGTGTGGTGCATTTCTGAGCTGGGAGAAAGGCTGGACAGTCACTGCACAAAGCCCACGTGGAGGGGATTACTGGGACACACTGAATTTACCGTGAGTTTATTGAAAACTGTTCAATGCAACCATGGAAGGACAGCATGATGTGTTTTGCTCATACTCCAGAGTTGTTTTCCCTGGTTGAGCACCTCTCCTCAAGTCCTGTGGAAGTCAATAGCTGTCTTGCCTTTCAGAAGGATTATGCCCCTAAATAGCTTCTTTAGGAAGTGTACTTTGCTTGGTGATAACACAAAGCAGAGGGTAGATGATTAACACCAATTAGGATTATTTACAAGAACCTAGAAAACAATAGGTCCATAAATCATTGTCTTATCAATTGTAGTTCCTCCTGAGTAATTCAGTCATCATTGGGCACACTGTGTTAAGTACAGATCACACTGATGTTAGCTGAAGTGTGTGCAAATGTTGAAGATACAATATGTCCTAAAATAGCAGAATGTTATAAAAAAAATCTGATTGTTTTCAACATTTTTATGTTCTAAATTCCCAACAGTTTTCCCCCAGGTACATTGAATGAATTTAAGGCAGCTGACAGTAGCCTTGTTTCTCTTGGGTTATGCTTCAGCTCTGTCTCCACTTGTGTCTCCATCTGGGGTGGTTTTGCAGTAATCCCCTGTCTGCCTCCGTTTGTTGGGCACTGGCCCAGCTGCAGAACAGCTTCAATGCAAACATATTCCTCCCAGAGGAGAGCCAGTGGGGAGTTCTCTCCAAAAGCAAGCCAAGGTTTGGTGGGGCACTCTGCTCTGATCCAAGGGGCAGCCACACCACCACCAAGTCCTTCAGGGTGTCTGTCACCCTGTTTGCAAGAGAAAGGATGCCAAACTTCCCAGAGCTCCAATATCAGCCTGGAGTGGGGCTTATGCTTTAGAGAGGGCCAACTGCTTTATGTGACACCCTTTTTGCTGGTGACTGGCAGCTCTTGAACCACTGCTCCTCTTTCTTTCACCAAGGCTTCTTCTGGCTCATTATCCTTTTTATTTGGTAACTACCCAGTCTTCTCTAGCTGTTCCTCCTTGCTGCTGATCTTTTTTACTTCTACTTTTATCACTTTTTGTGATCCCTTTTCCAATTTCCAACCTTAGTCTCCCAGAAGACCCGGAGTGGTGACGCCTGGATGCAGAGGAGATCACACTGCTTATAAATCTGCACTGTGAGGAGGCCAAAAGTTTCTGCAGCAGCAGGAGGTAAGCCAGGACTGCTGGTGGGTGTAAGGAACAGAAGGCAAAGCCACATGAGTTTGAGAAGAAGGCAGCAGCACCCCTGAAGATGGAGACTGTGGGGCAGTCTCACAGTCCTGTACAGAAAACTTGAAGAGACACTGAAAACTTCAGGTGGGAACACACCCGACCAGCTGCTTGTGTGGTTTGGTCTGTGGACATTTGGGGTCTGCACACCAGAGACTGAAAACTCTTGATTTACCCTAAATTACTTCTTTGTGGACTTCTGTTGTAATAGGAATGGCACAAAAAAATCCAATATATCTTCTTCGCCATAATGTTTCCAGCCTGCTAACTTTCCCAGGACTACTTTCTGTTCAAATTACTGGAACTTAATTACATGAGGTTTAATTTCAGTTACTTGGCCAGCTTTAAAAACATATATTCAAATTTGAACCACAAGGACAGAATTTTGGGAGCCTCTTTGTCCTCTCACTTTGTGTTAATTTAAATGAGGAAACTGTGCCTGTGAATCTCTGCTTAACTTCACCTATTCCAAGTGAGTCTCAGTTCTGGAGAGACTTCCCTAACTCTCAGCAGTTTAAAAGGGAGCACAAAGAACCCCTTATGTTATAGTTTATGTTTTTGAAACTGTGCAAATAGATATTTGTCTCCTGCTTATGCATTTTCTTGTAAATAAAATGTATTGAGACCAGAGATGGAGTTACACTGACTTTACACCAGATAATGTATTGACATTTTACAAGAAAGTGTTTTATTATCCATACATTTCACAAGTAGATCTTATAATGTGTAATTATGACAAAAAAAAAAGAAGTGGAAGGAGAATCAAGGGATGGACATAGAGAGAAAATGTGAAAGGACATGGATGGGAAGCGGTGGAGTTGGAGGACAACACCAGCTCTCAAAGCATTATCTGAGAATTCATATGATTAGGACTTATCTTTCTGGCTTCATTATTTCATTATAATCTACTGCTTACCTGAGAAGTAATAAACGGCCTCCAAATTTTATTGCATTTGCTCACTTTCTTTAGATTTTGCATTGGTTTGTTCCCCTCTTAGATCTTATTTCGGTTAAGGAATGAAAAGATTTCATGTTTTTGCTGGGGTTGACTTGTTCCTCTGGTATTTCAGTGTTTTTATTTAGCTAGCAAGTGTCCCACAGCAATTCCTTGGATAACACTTCCATCTATCAGATTGGGATGATCAAGGATACATTGCAGCTGATGTTCAAACACTGATGTGTATCTGGGGTTGGGCACCCACCTCCAACTCAGCAGATACAAAACTCTCCAAAAAGCCAACAAAAGAGGGATTCTTTTAAGCACTCCAACCCACTAGTGGATTATCTGTAGTGGGTTGGCAGCATGCCCCTTCCTTCCTCTGCAGGAATGCTGGCCTGGCTCTGCAGCCCTGGGTTATGTTTTTGGTGGTTTTGTTCTATTTGTATTTTTTTCTTCCGTGTTACAGCATGCAGAAGAAATAAATGGTAAGGCTGATTTATAATAGTTCATGTAATTTTTTATTTTTTTTTCCCTCTGAAGAATGGGATTAATTTATTTACCTGCCAGGAGGCAAATGTAGCACCCAGCACTCCTCTTTGGGGAGTGACCCCACCTTTCAGCATGGCCCTGCAGGAGAGGTCTCCTTGCATGGGCTGGCTGTTGTTTCTGGGAGCTCACGGACACACCTTCAAAGGTTGAGGGTTCAGCTTCTTCTGCGTGAGAGAGGAGAGGAAATGACCTTCACCCAGCTGAGCAGGGAACAACAGGAAACCCTCACGGTCCTGCCATTTCCCACCCGCAGGATCCGGAGCTCAGGGACCTTTTTTGACAAACTGTCAGTGTTTTGTCAGGGTTTAGCTGCTGCAAATATATTACCAAAGTATGTTGATGATTCATGGGGAAGTGGTGTACGCTGATTTAAGTGATGGACTAGCCATTCTGTAATGGATTTGAGAATTCCCAATCAGATTGTACTTAGTTTTATCAAGCAGGAAGCTGGCAGGCTGTGTTTTAATCAACTGATAGCATCTCTTGGCAATTGGCATCCAGCTAGTGGACAGAGTACTTCTCAAAGACCAGCTCACTAAGTTACAGTCACAGCCACTCAGATCTCTCAGCTTTACCTCCTGTTTTTTCTGTTCAGCCTGTTTCTTTCCCAAATGAAACTTTGGGCTGGAAGTGCAGGAAGATGCATCATATATGCTTCTCTTCCACTGGTGTTTTAGGGGGAATGGATGAGGTAGAATGCATTTGCTTCATCCCCTAGAAAGCTATGTTGAAACAAGCTCCTAGATGTAGCATAAAATCCCAGAACCTGACAAATTCTAGAATTTGGTTCTGGCACAAGTTTTTGGAGTGCTCACATTGCATAAGTGTAGTAATTCTACAGTGTGGGGCCACACCAAGTAAGATGTGACCTTTTCCCCTTCAATTAGGCCATGACTCATTATCTATTGTGTCACCAAAGACATACCCAGTGTTCTGACCTGCACCAGCAGATATCAAGAATGGTTCCCTTCTCTGATAAAACTCATCACTCCATTTGTTAGTTCTGGGGTTTCATTAGCAGCTCCTGCAGAGCATCTTCACTGCACAAGCCTTCAGGTACCTTAAATAATTCCCTACTCAGAATTTATGTTTTGTCACAATTATTGAGCTGTGGAGCCATCCACTCTCATGGAGCTGTGCTCAAGCACAGCATCAAACCTCAGGAGCTGGTTTGTTGTGCCTGGCTCCTGTGGAGTAGTTACTGTACTTAGCAACCCACCTCCAATATAAATATATCTGCTACTCTGAAAAGCAGGCTTTGAAAAGCACCAGAAGGGATCACTCCCCCATAAAGATTTTTTTTCCAACATTGCAGAGCTGTTGGGACTTTCAGAGAGAAATTCTTCTCACAGTTAAGCATCCCGGCCACAGGGATGAAGATTTCACCACAGGCTGACAAAGCCCTGGTGAAACCTTCTACAATGGGCTATAAAACCCAATTTAAAGCTGGGTCCTGTCTGAGCTGCTCCTGAGCCATGCAGGCATGGAGGGAGGAGGAGAACAGCCATCCATGTAGCTGGGATTTGGGAGCCATCTGTGATGTCTTTGCACAGCACTGTGTGAAAAAACAGCACCCTGGTCTGAGAGCTGAGCACTAAAACCACGTGTGTTTGAAACTGCTTAAACATTTGGAACCCTCAGAAGAGGCTGATGATTGAAAGGCTGTGAAACAATCATGCTCCCAAAAAGTAATGAAAATGAAAGTGAGGTGTAAGGAGCAGAGATGAGTGATTCATTGGGAAACTGTGCTCTTGAAATTGTGTGACAAATCCTGGGTGAGGGAGGAGCTGTGTGTAAACATTTAAGGACCACATCCTGGCTTGTCCAGAGGAGTTGGAGATGCAATGAAGATTAACAATGGACCCTGTAGCTGAAAGGCAAATTTAAACTTCCATCTTAGATATTTTCTGTTGACCATTACATGAAAATCAGAGAAATCAGACCCCTGTTTTCGGTGTCATGTCCCATGAGGGTTTCAGCAGACAGTGACCTCCACTGCAAGAAATGAAGTTTCCAATGCCAGAACCACCAAAAGGACATGTGAAAACAAAGCTGAAAAAAGTCTTCTCTCTCTGGGGTGGAAATATACAATTTCCACAGGGTTGTTTTCTGTGTAAACATTCCTATTTGTATGTTTTACAGATTAAAACAAAAATGTATCTTCCAAACATATTCAATAAGTTAATTTTAAAGCAAGTTCATTAATGTATCTAAGCTTTATCACAGAGCATAAGTAAGTGGAAAAAATCCCCCAGCCAAATGTGAAGAGTCTAATCTTGATTTTCTCACTCTTTGAGTTCATTTATTACAATGTTTGCTGACTTTTATAAAAGCCATGCTCATGTAATAATCTAATTTCTGAGAGCATCTCCAGGGACAGGAGATCCCATTACAATATCTCACATTATGTGTCATTCAGGCAGTATCTCCCAAATCATAAAACCTATAGAAAGGGAATGACACTTGAATAGCAGATTCCTCCTCCTCCTTTTCTTTCTTCCTTTTCTGAGCATTTTTTTTCCAGCCCAATGCTCTCTTCCTTATACTGTCTGACCTCATACAGCCAGGCTGCTCATCTCCATTCTGCAAGAAACAGGTAAATCTCTCCTTGCTCTACCTGACCCTCTCATCCTGTCTCACACTGTCTTTCATATAGTTTGGGACTTTCATTTGTGCCTCCTCACTGTCCTCTCTGTTTTGTGCCTATGGGTTCTGCTTTGTGAACTGATGAACTGGCCCTGTTGACAAAAATCTGAAAAAAGCCCAAGTTTCAGATCAATAATTCCCCTGGTCTGATCATTTCATTTGTAGCCAAAACTGTCCTAACAGGACAAGTACAGAGAGACAGGACCTCTCCATCTGCCTCTGGTGCCAACTCGCAGACCGATTGCCATGCCATCTTCATTTCTTTCAGCAGTTTCAGGAATCTTGATAAAGGCCTCAAGGGAGGCTTATATGGTCTTAAAACATTTCATTGATCCATTCATGTCCACACAGTCCAGGGCTTCCATTTTTAAGATTCCTTCCCTATTATCATGGAAACTGGCTAATTACCATAGAAGCCTGTTAGGAACCTGCTTAAGACAACAGTGTTGGTGTAACAAAGCACTTGCAGCTTACCCAAATCTCAGTGTGCAAAACTATGGAGTCCTTGGGATGAAAATAGGTTTTCTAGGAGATGATTCTGCTGCTTTAGATGTTATTTTAACACTCAAACCTAAGGTCACAACCTCAGTCCTAGCTCATCCAGTTAACCATACAGACCATAATCAATTTTATTTCTTATGATACATCCATTGCAAACTACCACTCCCATTGCTCATTTCTACATGTAGAAGTTGTACACCAAATTATCTGGTCTGATTAATACCAGGTTACTGTGCCCACTAGTGCACTTATAACTTTGCAACAGGAAAATAAACCTGGCCTTTTTAAACACAGAGGCAAGCAGAGAAAAAGCACAACATCAGGATTAAACCAGTTCTGACAATTTCTCATTTCCATTTATTCAGAAAAAAGTCATAATTGAGACTTAAGGAAAGAAAGAAAAGCCCTCCATGCCTTTAAGTGTAAAATCCATTTTAGTAGCAGGAAGCTGTTATATGGTTAGAGCAGTTATTTTTATTGTCTGTCTGGGTATAGTTTTTAACTGCAGGCACAGAATAAATCAATAGTGTCATAAAGCTACTCTCACCCTCTGCCCTTTCTAAAGGGACATTGTTCAGTGTCTGTGCTGGATGTGACACAGACTGTGCTTTGATGCACAGAATTATGCCTCTCCTAATGTTCTGGGGGAGAGATCTGTGTGACACATATTTACCTGTATCTCTTTATCCATATCATCTCAGAGTCATCAGGATAAAAGCAAAATAAAACACAGATACACGCACAAAAATGTGCAGAAGTTTTTCATCAGAAGAGAGGGGGTTATTCTCTTGCAAATGGTATTTTTCAGTTAATCTGTAATTTCATAAATCTTCTCAGGTGGTGTATTTCTGAGACTGTGTGAGAAAACATTCATAGGACAGTCCACACAACTTAAACCTGATTGTAACCTGCTCTTCAATACAGCAAGGAAGGACGGAGCAGGATCTGACTCTATGAAGCTGGTGCTAGATAAAGTTGCCCTGAAAGTGTGTCTTTTTAATAGCAAGAGTAGTTAATGGCTGGAACATTTGGCTTAGGAATGTGGTGGATTGAGCATTGCTTTCAGTCTCTAAATCAAGAATGAGTGTCTTTCTAAAGCTATGCAATAGCTTCAGCAGAAGTTACGGCTTTGATGCTGAAATGAGTGGGTGAAGTTCTTCAGCTGTGTTACACAGGAAGCAAAACCAGATGACTGCGATGGTCCTTTTCAGCCTTACTAATCCATTAAATCCTGGTTTGGGGCCTTTCACACGCCGGGGTTTTAGGCAGCCTCTTAGGTTTTCCGGATGGTTTCTGCAGGCAATACACGTTCCAGAGCTGGATCTGACAAACTCCATATAAATGGGTGTCCGGAATTGACACACTTTATAATTTATATATAAATCACTGCCTCTAAATGCAGTTCCAGATCCATTTCCCCATGCAGCTGAGCTCACTTTGTCTGTTCTGTGCAGTGGGGATTTTCCTTTGCAAAGCAGATATGCCTCTGAGCTGAAACACATGCCACGTGCTGCTGGAGACTCCAAATCTTGCCACCCCTATCATGGACCACAGAGAAGTAAACCTTTATGGATCAAATCCTGAAGAGATTTATCAGCAGCAATTCCTGTTGTCAAGATAATTCATCGCTCTGCTCTATGCTTGCTCATTGCAACTTCCCCAGGTTGGCACTTCTGACAGAAGCATGAAAATTGTACTTGTGCTGCAAGTGGGAGGTGGAGACAGCGAAAATCTGTGCCCTGTCTGTGGGACTCTGTGCTGAGACAGCTCTATTTTCACATCCAGTCACAAGCCGATTGGTATTACCTCAGTATTTGTTTTGAGGATGGCTCTCAAGAAATGGAATTGGAATTTGGATTTGGTAAGATTAGAGGAAGTAAACCCTGAAATGATTCAAGTGGTTTCTGAAGGCAGCACCACTCCCATGTAGTTTGGTGCTGGATGGGCAGAGAGAGAAGCAGAGAGTCTGCAGGAGTCTGCTCACTCCCTGGGGAGCGCGGTGGGTACCACGCACCTGGGTAACCGAGTATTTGTTTTCCTTCTCTCTGCAAAATGCTTAGTGCTGGATTTTTATGTCTATAAATACTGAGTTGGATTTCCCTTCCTTCCCTCCCCACGCTCCATTGAAAGCAAAGACATCTCACCCAGCCCCATTTGCTGACTCCTTCCCTTCTGCCCTTCCCTGTCCCCAGTGCGTGAGCGCCGTCACGTGCGGCCCCTCGGTTTCCCCTCAGGACGCTGGCACTTGGGAAGGGGAATAACAGATGTTGGGGAAAAAACAACACCCTGTCAGGTAGAAAAAACACTTTAGCAGAAAAACTCAAAACTATATGAACTTCCCAACTTCTCAAACTTTCTCATGAATAGCCAGTGGCCTCTAGAATAGCAGCAACGGTAATAATAAATTACAGTAAATATCATCCTGTCATAAGTGACAGCAAACCAAACCCACTGCTGTTCAGAAATGAATTGGAGAAAATATTTCTTAATCTCTGTTTGTGTTATTCAGTCAGCTGTAATGATTTATAGTACTCCAAAGAAGTTGTGGTACAGAGTTGTTTCTTAATCATCCATTTCAGCACCTTGCTATTACCCATGTGTCTGTGCTTTGCTGGGGACTCTGGCACTGCTGGATGCTGCAAAATGTTCAGCTCAGGAATAAACTGATTTAATGCAAGGGACCTCTCAGCCTTTCTCTGGGAGCCTCCTGCCTATGGGGACAAATCTGCTACAAGGAGAAGCAGTGCTGAATTAAGGGCAGCCCCATAACAGTGCCTTGAAATAAGGTTGTTTCCCCAGAGCCATCTGGCTTGAGCCTATTCAGCTGTAAATTACCCACATGCAGTGGACATGGAGGGCTCTGGTGCTGGAGTGCATCAGATGGACACCCTTCAGATGAGGCTGTCCCCCTGTGAGTCTGTGAGCACACTCAGGATACGTGGGAAAATAAAATGGTGGGGGATAAATTGAACTGGGAACATGGTATAAATCGCTTCTGTCTTTGTCTACTCATTTCCAAAGATTTATATGTGACAGTGTGAGGACTGCTCAGTGACACATTTTAATTTAATTAAATTTCCTGTTGGATTGATGTTTGATCAATCAATAATGTTAATGTTTTTGCAATTTAGAGATTAAAGCTTGGATGAGCGGATATTGAAATACTCTCACATCTAGCTGCCTGGGAATATCTTTTTCTGCTTCCATTCCTCAGAAAACCCATTTTGGGTGAGAACGCACCCTAAGGCTTGCCACGAGCCTACACCAAGGCTGGAAGCTTTGCCCCATTCTAGCAGAGGGTGAAGGAGTCATTCAGGAACAACGTCACTTCTTGGAGAGACAGACTTGCAGGCAGCTAAAACCTGGGCTTGTGCAAAATCTGTGTGGCTCCGTGTGTTTTCCCTCTGATGTTCAATATAGGAGAAAGTTTGAAGAATGTGGCATTGCAGGTGTGACAGTTCCCTTTGCTACCTGCTCCTTCACCACCAGGGCATCAATTCTCCATGTGTCCCTCAGCCCCTCTGGATCCCACTGGTTTCTCTGGCCACCACAGCCTCCTGTGGCAATGAGCTCCCCAGCTCAATTGCTGCTTTCTAGGCTGCCACCCATGGGACAGCAGGATCCTGGTCTGGAGCTGAATTTAATACTTCTTGAAGCCTCTTGCCTGCCCAAATTTCTCACAGATGAGCTAATTGTGCTCCACCCTCTTCAGGCAGTGAAGATAAAGAGATGCTGTAGCATGTCCACAGAACCGTTTTTTTGTTTTTTCTCTATGCCTTGTTTCATTTCGTGCCTCAAATACTTTAGTAGTGAGGTCAGGAGAGGCTTAAACTTATTCAGGGGAGTTATTCTGTACTGACTTTTCTGTGAGGCCTTGGAGTTTTAGGCAGTCCTTTAAAAACTTATGACTCAAGAAGAAATGTAATCCACATTTTCAAACTTGTAAAAATGTGAATTCAAATTTCATCTGAGTCTCAGGTATGGCTGTAGTCTCAGTAAGTCAAAGTAATTTGTCAGATCTTAACACTATTAAAACTTGGACAGTGAGAAATTCCACCTGGCTGAGGTCTGAAAGCTCTAGTGTCCATCTCTGGTCTTGAGGTCCATCTCCAGAGCTGTCTCTGTGCTATTTGGGGTGCTTGTATTTTGTTATATTCAAACAAAAAAATGAAGCCTTAAAAGGGCCAATTTCTTGCCCAACTGTATTTTAAAATGTGTAAAATCTGTATGTTCTGTCCCTTAAGGATCTTCTGGGGGCTGTTTGCTGTGTACCTGTCCCTCAGACAACCCCAAAGTAACACACAGAGGGAGGAAGACAGAGACAGGGAGAGAGAAAGAGAAAGAGAGAGGGGAGCAGGGGGAAAGAAAGAGCAGCTCATTTTCCACTTTAGCACAGACACCTGAGGGGTAGAAGTCAGCAGTTTTTTTGACGGTACAAGAACTTGGTAACTTAAAACAGGAAGCAAAAGAAAAACCACGAGCAAATAACTTTGCCTTGACCTCCTCCTAAGAAAGTCAATGACTTTAAAGTGAACTGGAACTTCTTGCTGGAATTTATTTGGACATCAGCTGTTCCTTACCTCATTAACACAGCAATATTCAGAAATGTGCCAAAAGATTTAGGCAGGCTGGAGGACTCAATGAAGCTAATTTTTTTTTTTTTCCCCAAGGGAAGGCTTCACATATTTATGTCTCACTATCAAAATACTCTTCACTGCAAGAGTTTCTTCCACTTAAATCTACTGTGTGCAGTGGGTTTTGTTTTGTGCTCTGTTAACTCCACCAGACCCCCACCACTCCAGGTGAAAGGGCAGAGTGCCCAGGGTACCCACCTGTGCTTGGGGTGGGGATGGTTGGAGGGTAAGAGAATGTCAGAATGGAGCTGCTCTCTGTGTGCAGGTGTGTGGGGAAAGCAAAGGAAAAAGGGGAATTTGTTCCTTGGAAGGGAGAGAAATAATCTACAGCTAAACTAGTGATTTTTGTAGTAGATTGACATTTTTATGCTAAGTCCCTCGTATAACGTGTTCTTCAAGGCTGGCTTTCAGAGGTAGGACTGCTGTAAGCTGGCTCACTTTGACCTTCCTTCCTTCCCTTCCTTCCCTTCCTTCCCTTCCTTCCTTTCCTTCCTTCCTCCCTCCCTCCCTCCCCTCCTTTTCCTCCCTCCCCTCCCTCTCCTCCTTCTCCTCCCTCCCTAGCAACCACCTGCACAGGGAAAAGCACCACAAGACATTGTTAGAATGGGCACTCCAGGCTGTTTGGGGTTTGCTGTGCCCTCCTCATTAAAAGAAGGGGGTTTGATGCAGGAGTTTTCTTTGAAGGAGCTGGGGCTGCTCGCTCCAGCTCCTGTCTGCCAGCTCAGGTGTTTGCTGGCTCCAGCTAAGCTGTTTCACAATCCAAAATCATGATGAGCCCTGAGAAAATGGTGTCCCAAAGAGCAACCCAAGATCATGTTCAACCATCGAGTGTTTGGGATCTAGAATTCCCATTATTGTTCAACACACCACCTCGCTCAGCAGAGCAGGCTGGAGCAGGCTCTGGCCAGTTGGCTACTTTGGTGATTTAACCTGTCAGGAACGTGGGAGTACAGAACAAAGACACACCATAAATCCCACAATCCTCATCCTGCAATGAAATTCATTTGGACAGCATCATCAGGCTACTTTTTAGAGTTGTTCATCTTACCCTGAACAGTAAATTCCTATAGGAAAGTAATTTATGATCTGGGAGGGCTGTTACTTACAAGCTAGTAAAATAACTTTAGCTGGACTTTTACTACCTTCAGCAGCAAGCATCCATGCTGAAGCCAGGAATGAGCCTTTTCTTCCTAGCTGTGATACACTGTGATCTATCACAGAACCACATGGGTTTTTGGCTTGCATTCATCTTGTTTCCATGCAGTGCATTTAAAAAGAAATCACTGATTTCTGCTTGCAATGTTTACAGTCAAGTCACGTTATTTCAGCAACTGCATGAGCTTCCAGTAATTTATGCATGAGTAGGATCAGGGTGGCTTCTAGCATAGCTTCAGCACCCTGCTTGAGACCTGTTCAGAAATCAGCAATCTCCTGCATCCAAGTCATCCAGGATCCCTCCATCTCTGGGTGGCTGAGTCACCCTTTTGAGGTAGTTTGTTCTTGTTGACTGCTGTCAAATTCTTGTTGACCCAAGTAGGATTGGACCTGGTGCCTAATCTTTAGATAATCAAAAAATGTCATCACAAGTGTGCTGTATTATAACCATCACAAATTTTCTGCTCCCTTCTCCCTGAAGAACCTGACTGTTCCTCAGGCACTGAGTGCTGTTTGGTATCAACTCCAGCATGGAAATGGGCTTAACAGGTGGCTGGTTGTGGATCTCATCACACATTTTCCACAAATAACTAAAACCACAGAAGCACAGAAACACAGTCCCAAGCCTCCCATAAGAATGGTGCAAGTAAAAGATTACTGAAGCCCATTCTGGTGCCACTCTGATAGCAGGGCAGAATCAGGCCCATTTCATCCCTTACAAAACATCCCTCAGGGACGCTGAGCAAGCCTTGGCTACAAGTTTCTGTTCAAACTGAGTCTTTCTAACCCTTAGAGGAAGAAAGCTCCTGTACCCTTTACCATATTCAGCATGAGAAAGGACCTTCTCCAGTTCAAATATTCATGTGCCAGTCAACAATTAGAATCCAGATTATTACTTTTATACCACAATTTTCCTGCTCTGTCTCAGGCCACAGCATATGTGTGGGAGCATACAGCAACATTTAGCACTTGAATGCTGACCATAAGTAGCCAAAGCATTTGGGATCTGCATTATGGGCAAAGAAAGGCAGATCAAAACCCTTTGCAAGCATCTATCCTGCCTGCAGGAAAAGCTCATGGTTTTAGCCTTTAAGTTCAGGAGTTGCCAGTTGTGCCCTGAAAGTCATTGCTTTTGTGATTATGCCCTCAAAAATACAGTTTTGAGGAGCCATGTGCCCTGCACTGCTGGGTAAACCATGCTGGCACCTCTGAAACTGCCTGCCAAGGCTTGCATTGAGCTCTGAGCAGGTTTTGCTAATTTTGCTTTCAAAAACTGGGAGAGATAAAAGCAAAAATTAAGCTACAGAGAAAGCCCCAGCAGAGCGGGCTTCAAGTCCCATACTCAAAAGACAAAAACTTAGGGATTAGGTTCAAATCAGGAACCTCAAAAAGTGGTGTGAATGTTGGGAAAAAATAGCTAATTTCTCCAAGGGAAAGAAATGGTCTGGTTTTGACATTGAGGCAAGAGGTCTGGACTTCCTTCCTAGGTGGAAGAGAAACAAAGACCAGATATATGTGGGTTGAGCTTTCCATGTATATTTTTAATTATGGCACATCTATCATTCTTAGCACTGCCTTGAGCAAAAAAAGATAAAACAGCAAAGCAATAGCAAGATTTTCACACATGTAGCCAGTCTCAAAATCAATGGGAGTTTGGTATCTAAATACCTTTAAAAACCTAATCAGTTGTTCCCTGGGGCCCCCCCTGAATATCACAACCTTAAATCCTGGAGGATGTGCCTGTGCAAAGCAGAGGGGTGCACTCAGGACAGCATTTGGTTTGTAATGTGAAGGGCTGAAAAAATTGTTCATTTAAGGTTGTCTGGTGATAAGAGTGACACACTCTTATCCTTCAGCATCTCTTTGGTTACAGGCAGTGTGTGACTGGGTACCAGCAGCCAGTGACAGGAATTTGGTGACTGTCCCCAGATGCCTTTTAGGAAATGTTAATTTTCCTCACTTTAAAATAATTTACAGGGAAAATGCAAACCTTCACTAACTCTTGGTAGGAGGGGAGGAACAAAGGATGTTTACCTCATTCTTATGCATACAAATAGAACCAATAAATATTCAGGCAAATTTAAAAAAAGGAAAACTGTTTCCAGTGAAGATGAGGGACTCTGCTGAGGCCTTGCCATGTGGTTGGATCTGAATGGGAATTCTGGCCGTGCCTCCCTTTGCATCCATGCTGGCACCACTGCCTGTGCTCTTGCTGCTGCTGCTCACCCAAGGTTAGGCTACAGGAGAGACTTGCTTAGCCAAGGTGACTCCTCTCGTCTGTTACATATCCCAGGGTTATAAATAACAGAGCAACCTCTGTTTGATGGGGGGATGCTGACAACCCCCCTCCCTCCTTCGGGATGCTGAAGCAATTACAGGCAGGAGGAAGCCACAGAGCCCTTGTGTTGTTGCAGCAAACAGAGGCTTTGGGTCGGTCCTGGCTCCTCTTTAATTAGAGTTTATTGGTAAAGCAACCCCATTTTTCTATTCCTGGAAAATCAGGGCTGTCAAGGCCTAATTCCTTGGGCCTATCAAGTGTGAGATATGTTTACCAAGTCTCTCCAGGATTAGCTGGGTTGCTATCAAGACCGGGGAATGTATTTCTATCAATGAAAACCGCTATGACAAGGTCTGTCCCCTGAGACAAACGGCCTGTTCCATGGAGGCTTTAAATAGGAGCAATAATGGTAGTGAGCAGCACTGAGTTGAATAATTAGATTGTTCTTCATAAATCCTCAAGTGAAGACTTCCAAGCAGGTCCATTATGTGTGTCGTATGTTAGCACTGAGCTTTATGTGGTGTGGACACCGCTCTGTGCCGGGCTGCTGTGATGGGTGAGTAAATCACCAAAGATTGGGACAGGAGGACTACAGCTCCTTCCTCTCCTGCCTTTTCCCCACAGAGATCATCTGCTCTGAACTGCAAACACCCGCATTATTTATCTCATTGCTCAAAGAGTTTTCGAGAGGACTAACTGGAGTAATTTCTGAATATTTATGCTTTGTTTGTTTATATTCAGAGACTGGAAAACACACATATTTTGTTCACGTCCCCAGACTGGTTCATTTACTGATTCACTTAAAACATCCTTTCAGATCCATTGAGAGATAACTTTTTCCTCAGAGGGATGCAGTGGTATAATAGCAGCTCAGTATTATCTCCCTATATTTTTTGTAGGATTTCCTCTTGCCAACTGAGAACTGATCTTTTCTTTTTAAAAGAAAAAAAAAAAAAATCTTTCTCCATCCTCCCCTTTCAATTATTCAGGTTTTCTCTCTTTCTTGCTCTCTGTGCCAGTTAGAGAAAGAGATCTCAGATGAGCAAAATGTCATTTAACCCTAACACTGATTGGTGATTTTTAGACACTTTGTTGGAAATCCTGGGAGGCAGCAGCATCTGCAGGCAGGGATGTACATCCAGCCAGTGCACGATGCAGGTGCCTGCTCAGGCAAGCACTTCTGCTCGACCCAGCTGCACTCCATTCTCTCAGAAACACGTTTGTCAGACCTGGTTAAACAATGCTGGTAAAAAGAACAAGAAATCGCATTATTCCCCCGAGAACTGTGTATACACCTAACTATTTTGCCTGCCAGTAAGAATCTTGTGTCACTGTAAGGTTTATAGGAGCTGACTGGCAAAGGATGCCCTGATGATAAATAAAACACCCCTGTCCCATGTGCCGTGACTCTGTGCAGCTGAGCAGCTGCAGTGTCCTTTTCACTTACCTTGGTACGAAGATGTGGCATCTGCCTTTGGACCCATTGTTATGGGCAGCTGATGGGGTCCCACGAGGGGACACGTCATGCAACGGGGCCAGGAGCAAGCACCAGCTGTGAGCCACCTTCTGATAAAGCTCTAGGCCTGCTGTCAAATTCTTCAGCTTGCACACAAGCCCTGGGATGAGGTCTGGGATTGGTGTGACCCACCATTCTCTGGTACCGACTGCTTTGCTGCCAGGTCATCCTTCACTTGGCCCTGGTGGAAAAAGTTCTCCAGTGTTAAAACACTGCCAGGATAAAATGTTAAACATTTTATAAGGCAATTTAGGTGATAATCATCAGGGTAATAGAAAAATATTATCCATATTCCTTTAAAGGTGTGCTGTGCTTCCCTTCCCGATTAGAGTACGAAACTCTTTGCCAGGCTATGAAAATAAAGTGACTGTGAGAATTTTTAAAGGCACATTCCTCCTTGCATCATAAAGGCATGAATTCCAGGAATTTCCTATCCATGAGAAGTTTGCATTCCTGGGACGAAGGGATTGCACCCTTGCACACAAACTGCCCTGATGCTGCAGGAGACAGCAGCTCTGCTCCTTTCTGCTCTGCCTGGGCAGCCAGAGGGGTGGGTACAAAGTTTCTTAGCTTGACCCGAGCTGCTGAGTGTGGCCTGGAGTCAGGCACATCCATCTGAGGATGATTTTCAGCGAGATGGAGTTTATGCATGACTTTATTTCCCAGATGTGGCCTTTCACTCTGCGTGTTCTGTTTTGTGCCGAGCTGCTCGCAGCCAGGTGTGCTTTGTGCCCAGCAGGGAGGGCTCCTTCATGTGGGTTTGCCCATATCTGCTCTGAGAGGGGACCAAGTGGCATTTGACCCTTGGGCACAGTAGTGATTCAGGTGATAATAACAGTTTGTGAATTGATTCATTAGGTGAGAAACCACCTTTAAACTTCCCCTGAATAAAAGCAGCTCGAGATATTTTAGTGGCACCAGTTGTGACCTGTACATGGAGGAGCCACTGAGCAGAGCTCTGGGCAGATCTGGGGACTCCTGTCCCACCCAGGGCAGGTCAGGGCACACAGTGTAAGCCAAGAACCCTGCACCAAAAGAAATGTTCTACAGAAGTGGTGTTAGGTCTTCTCAACAGGGTCTGGTCAGGTAAAACTGGTCCCAGTTTGGAGACAGGACTGAGTCAGCAGCCCCACTCCCTGCTGAGCTCTTTGCTCCTGGCACCGAGCTGCTGATCTGTAATGCAGCTGGACTGAGGCACCCAGGACACTCAGAGGAAATGGGAAATGTGTCTGGACAGCAGATGATTCACAGTTGCTGGCAGCTGAACAGAAGTTTTCTGGATTTCAATTTTGAAGTCAGGCACCTTTATTCCACCCTGTTCCCACAGTGGGCACCTCCATCCTCTTATGAGCCTGGGCTCAGGGCTGTGTTAGTGCACTGCTTGCCTCAGAGGCATTCTGAGGAGCCAAAGAACCCTGAAATTGGGGCACTTCAGTTCCAGCACTGTGTGAGCACCTTAAATACATTGATTTCATCCTCCAGAGGGTAAGGTAAAGGTCCAGCTTTCAAAGGGTCCTGGGAAATCTCTGCCTAAGCAAAAATCTGTGTTGAGCACCACCCAATTTCACTCTTCCTTCATGCCTCTGCTGACTGGTCTGGTACCAGGCTCCCCCAGTGCTGTTATCTCTCTTGCAAATAATGCCAGGTTGGGGTTTTTATGCATCAAACACCCCCTCTTTTAAGATCAGGAAAAACACAAGGTGTTCTTTGTTCTCTAAAGATTACTTTATAATGCTAAAACACATCAGGCCCCAAAATGTTTGTAGATTCTCTGAATTTCCTGAAGTAGGTTTAATAAATAAAGACTCAAGACTGAAAACACTGTCTGTTTGCAGTAGGATTTCTCATTACATTTCATGTCTATTGCAGCTTTATGAGGATATGTTGGTTTAACTCCTTTCTGATGCAGTTTCTTAATACAAGCAGATTTTCTAGATTAGTAAAGGTATAGGAAGCAAAAACCTGGAATTAGATTTGTAGAAAGTCTGTTATTTGTACTAGATAATGGATGTTAAACCAAGACAAAAGAAATTCACTGTCACAATAATAAATCCATTTTAAAATGCATTTTCAAAGCAATCAAATCACTGCAGAAATCCAATGACAAGTATATAACAATAATGTATATTTATGTAGCAATTTCCACCCAAGGAATCCAGAACCTACAGAAGCACCAGTGTGGGAGGTGGCTCTGGGGTGGAGAGATCCCAGGGAGTGTCACAGGGGTTCTGGAGCAGCCCTCACAAGGTCACTGGAACAAACTTGCCTTCGTGTAAAGACCCCCACCTCGCAGGAAATGTGAGTTATGCTTCCAGTGGAACTGCTGTGCCTGTGGTCAGCACGCACGTGAATGAGGGCTGAACTTTGCCTCTTTTTGCAAAGGGCTGAACAACAAAAAGAGAGCAGTTTCCCCTTTTAAGGTCATAAACAGGATGAAAGTGCTGCTTCAGCCGGTGGCTGTCGTGCTGCGTGAGGCTGCCCTGCCTTTGGGTGCACAATCGGAGTAGTTTTGTGACAGGATCTTTACAGCCCTCTGAAAAACACCAATATTTTTGCTAAATGTTAATGGAAGCTTGACTTGAAGTCAGCCTGAGTTGCAGAACAGCGCTTATAATAATGATTTATGTATTAAATGCGGCTGATCTGTTATTTTTATTATCTTGATGTGTTTTTGATGTTCAGTTTCCCAAAGAACAGCAGCCAAGTGGCACTGAAACCAGCTTTGAGCACGTGCATGTGTGCATGCCTTAGCAAACACAGCTCCTGGGTGATGTTCCAGTGATCAGGAGGAGTTCTTGGTGGGATGGCCTCAGGGTGACAGAGTCATCTGCAGTCAGGAGGGTTTGTGTATTATCTGCAGGAGCTTTCCTGCCTTATCTGTGGAAAATTGATCCATACAGTCTCTTTAGAGACCTACATCAAATATTAATTTTGCCTATTTGTTCAATGTAATTAGCAGGTGTGATTAATCAATTAATCAATCTGCAATTCCTATCTGCAGCGCAAATAAAATATCTGTGCTCGGAGGGGACAGTGGGAGCAGAGATCCCCCAAACACCTCCTCACTCCCCACCCTGAGCCCGGGTCGGGGTCTGCAGTCACCCACTGGTGACTCTGGCAGAGCAAAGTGCCCAGAGAGCACAGCCAAACCCCCTGAGCGGGGACATTGCTGGCCTTGTCCCCGAAAGAGCTGTGATGGCAGTGCCTTGCCGTGGGGCTGGGGGGCACAGGGTGTCCCTAGGAGGGGTGTGGTGGCCCCAGCGAGCCCCCTGGGCAAATGGACTGGTGGGGCCAGGGCTGTGCTGGTGCCCTCAGCTCCAGCAATGTCTCAGTGCCTGGAGGGGACACAGCAGGAAAGAGATGCCAGAAGTGGGTGAAGTCTTTATGGCAGGCTTTTTGTGGCATTCTCAACTCGATTTTGCTGGTTCAAAAGATGCAAGTAAGTCGTGTGAAGTACAGGTAGAAATAAGTTCTTTTAGAAATGCCAGACTTGCTGAGTGGGCAGCAGACAAAATCCCAGCCCTGTGCTCACGGACTCAATAACTTTTTAAAGCTCCTGAACTGTTGCTGAAATTCACAGAGGGTGGGGAGCTGGATCATGTTTCATGAGGGATTGAGCACCTTTGGGTGTTCCCACTGCCTGGGGCCCTTATTTGGGGGCAGAGGGAGGGGTATGACCATGGCTATTACAGGCAAAGCAGAGAGACCTGTCACTGTGCTAAATTGCCAGGTTTGAGACTTTGCATTTCCTGGTGGCAGGAGGTGAGGACCTGGCAGAGCAGCACAGCAGGACCTCAGGCTGTGCTCTAGCTGAGGGCAGGAACTTGAGCTAGTGCAGGTACAGGAGCCTCCAGCACAGGACAGGCATTTTCAGAGGCCCAGAGTTTATGGGGATGTACTGAAGGACTGTGCCACAATCTCCAGCATGCACAGGGTTTCCTCCTGCACTGTGATAGCTGATGCTCTGCTTTTTAGTAAATGTGGCATGACCAAGGTGCTGGGTCACACAGCTGAAGCCTGTCTGAGTGCCCTCAGAAGCACTACCCCTTGTTCAGTGATGTATTCTGGATCATCCCCATTCTATCCTTCCTGGTTTTCTCTGCTTTCCTCCTGCTATTGGGAAAGTTCTCCTCTTGCACCTTGCTCACCATCAACCTGGAGAACCAGGATCCAACAGCACATATGCTGAGATAAAATAAAATTATAATCCAGGAGTACCCAGGATTGCCAAGTGTTGACAGTCCCATTCAAGGTCTGCCTGAAGTTCTTTTCATGTTCTGTGATTTTTTAACTCAGCAAACCCTTTTGCTGTAATATAAATCCCTCTGGACAACCTGACCTTAGCCTGGCCTAGGGTGGGGTGCTTTTTTCTCATTTATTGGGCTCATTGGGCCCGATTTCATTCCTGTGCACTGAATGCTTTGCTGACCCAGGAAGATTTGATGTTCCACAAAGGCAAATGCCCCCCCCCCAGAAGATGAACTGGTCTTGGTTTCAGTGTGATTTTTGGATTAGAACTGCCCAGAGTAGCACTTTCCTCAGAATAGTTTTCCTACGGAGTAAAAAGTATGTCTCCATCTGATGCCTTGAACTGTCATCATAATAACCTCAAATATAGCTGTCTTCACCACATCACCGTCCTCCTCTCTGACCCATAAAGTTTTACCATTACAACCTGCCCTTAATCACCTAACCATTTCCTTAGTCTT
Organism: Parus major; assembly: GCF_001522545.3. NCBI lineage: Eukaryota > Metazoa > Chordata > Aves > Passeriformes > Paridae > Parus > Parus major. The sequence goes on from NC_031780.1 coordinate 5,516,028, forward strand.
TCAAGGACAATGGTTTTTATGCCATACTTGCTAACCTTACGTATTAGTCTACCATCCTGGGCTGCGTTTAAATGACTTTTCTGAAATCTATGTGGATTAGCTCCACTGCTTCGATCCTGCATGTTTTCCACGTTAGCTCCTAAAACAAATTCTGCCAGATTTGTCAGACAAGATTTACCCTTTATGGAGCTGGGCAGATACATTTTTATCAGTTCATATTTCTCCAGATGTTGGGTGATCTCATTCCTGTTAACATCCCTAAAATCCTGCCTCTGATTAAAAAAAAAAAAATCAAAATCACATTCTGCAGGTTTGGGGCCAGACTTTCAGCTGATGGGATTGAGTCTGTGTGTGTGTGTGTGTGTGTGTGTGTGTGTGTGTGTGTGTGTGCAGCAGATTTCATGAGCATTTTTACTGGCTAATATTTATTGCAAATATGTCTTGGTTTCTACCTATCTCTTCTCATAGATGCTTAGAGACCTTTGCTTTATATCAGTTTCTCTTTACCACTTTTCACCTCCTAAAAATGAGTCAAACCCCCTGTTACTGGGCACTTAATGTGTCCTGCTGTTCCATTAAGCAGTGTGGGCTAAAAGTACACTCTGCACTCAGCCCTGCCTCCTTCCCCACGGTATGAGTTTGCTCTGGTGATTATTCATGCTCTCAGCATTTCCCTGCTCGGCTGTCACAGGAAACTTTGCTTCTCAGCCCCTCTCCCTGTGTTATTAAGCTGTCTTGACCACCTCTCAGTGGTCTGCAGGCCTCCCCGTTAATCTTGTCTCCTTTACCTGTTTAAAAGAAAGCTTTTATTGTTTTTATTCAACCCCTGGGCCATTCTTCTCTCTCTGTCATATTTGGTTTCCTAATCAGCTTTTTACATCTTTTCAGCTTTGCTTTATAATCCCTTTCATCCCCTTAATATTTGCCTTCTCACCCATGTCAGCTGCATCTCTTGTCCCTCCGATAGCTTTTATGACTTCCTCAGTGATCAGCCTCCATCAGAAACAGGCTCACCCACCCCTGTCTGACAGAAATCGCTGTTTCCAAGTGCTGCACTCATTTCCTGAGTACAGTTGCTGTGTATGTAAACGAGGGCCGGGTGAATAGGCACTGGTGCCTCTTATATTGACTTTTATTTCTTTCTCGCTGCTGTTTGCTCATGAGCAAATGGCACTATTCTCACATGCACTCCTTGCTCCAGTTTGCTTCTGAGGAGCTCGGTGATTTCACCTTTTTTCCTTTGCAAAAGGAAAGCACCCCAAGCAGAGAGTCACCCATACAGGCTGCCACGGATCTGAGAAATGGGTAATAATTTTCTTAGACGGGCTTTAAATACACTGGGACCGGACTGTAGCTGGGCCATTCTGCTCTCAGAATAGCACTAAAATCCCCTTTGCAGTTAACACAACTCAAAAGTCTTACAAAGAAAGTCAGAGGTGGTGGATGGAGCATAGGAAGGGAAGCAGTGAGAGTTAAATGACTTGCCTAAGGCCATCCAGCAGGTAAGTGGCAGAGACAAAAACAGACTCCTCTCGTCTGCCCAGGACTGTATCCACTGAGCCAGGATAATTCCTGGCAAAGCAGCGACAGTGAGGCCACAGACTCAGATCATTACTCATTTGGTTTTATTTGTTCCAGCACTAGGTGATGAAATGCAAATGGTACAGGCAGATGTGCAATTTCAAATCCTCTGTGTGTCACGACTCCGATATCGGAGCAGGCTTTCTGTCCCTCTGCACAGATGTGCTTCTGAAGCTGCATGAGGGCATGGAAAAAGGTATTCCATGGGTTCATGTGCTCTGGGAAACCTGAGTTTGCAGAAATTTCTTTCTCAAGCAGATTCAGTCAATCGTAGTGTGAAAAATGTGTAGTTACACACACAGTCTGATACACACATTTATATGTTTTAAGCAGCCCAGGTTCCAGTCTCTATTGTAGCCTCTTAATCTTCAGGCTGAGGAGCTGGGGAGAAGGGAAGAGGCAGAACAGAAGGAGGACCCAGGGAGGTCTGCCCTGCCCCACACTCGGTCCAGATGTGCACATCTGGCAGCCCCAGAGCAGAGGAGAGGGAGGAGAGGGGCACACCTGGTGCGTGGCCAGCACTTAGCAGGGGAGTCCCCTCCCTCACCAGAACCCTTGGGCCAGAGTGGAGCAGAGGGCTCAGCAGTGGTGCTTGGGCAGCAAAGTGGGTTTTTAATATATATTTAAAAGAAAGAGTTGGCACAAAGAGAGGTAGGAATGAGCTGCAAGTGTGAGAACGAAACCACACCTTTGTTCTAAAAGCTCACCTAATGAGCTTTCCCCTGCTTCGTGGTGATTAGGGTTGGCCAAAACTTCTTCATGCTATTTACTTTTTTGACAGATAATTTTTTTGCTTTCTTGCCAGGTTTTCAGGCTTTTTTGCAAAAAGAAAAGCTCCCAGCCAAACAGATTTAATAAACTGTTCTACTTTTTGGTTTTTTTTTTTTTTCACTTTTTTTTCCAGTTCTTCAGCAGAATCATGTTGCAATCAGAAAGAAGATTGTTCAAGAAAAGGCACTAATTAACATTTTATTGTTATAATTATTTCCATCATATTCCCTCTGCTATACAGGTCCTCTCTTTCATCATTTATTACAGTGATGTAACTATACAACAGGGCTTGTGTACAAGACAAAGACAAAGCTGAAGGCTTAATTCAGCATCGCAAGCGTGATGAAAGGAACAAAGGATGATGCAGCTATGCCCTGATCCGGCAAATACTTATGCACATGGATAACCTCATTGCCAGGAGTATTTCTGCTCGCAGTAACTGTGCACTAAAGTGTCAGCAGACTTTAAGTCATAGGGCCTGATTTAAGCTCTGCCCGAGTCGGTGCACAAACTCTGACACGTTTCAGCAGGGACTTTGCCAGTACTTACTTAGGGAAGCATTTTAGCGCTGCTGAGTTTACTTGCAACCTAATCCTGAGCATGCACAGGCTTTTCCGGGCCCTGAGCACACGCTCCAGCCGCCAGACGTGACAGTGATTGATGACTTGATTCATCACTATTCTGGAGAATTACCTCTGGCGGGCAGTGCCAGGTGGAGCAGCAGAGCTCAGCTGGGCAGAGCCAGCAGCCCGGCTGGCCCCGGGCAGGGATGCCCAGGGATGCTCTGCCTCCCCTGCTTTTGTCCTGGTCTTCTCCAGAAATGATGGCTGTGGTGAAGGAAACTCCCAGGGACCGCACTCCCATGCCAGATAGGCATTTTTCAACCCTGCGGGGGACATTTCTACACTTCAATTAGCCCCTTAATTGAGCTATTTGCAGGGGAGGGCTCAAGGGAGCTGAACACCTATTTCCTCACAGTTTAACTACCACCAAATCTAAAGTCCCTTAAATAGGAACAAATATATAGTGTCTCCAGAAACTTTGTCGCAGTGAACTCTCTAATATTTTCCTGCCACAGTAACATTAGTATCATCAAACTGTGGTATGAAGAATATCCAATTATAATTGAGTTTTGATTTCATTTTTTTTTTTAAATATATTTTTTAGACAAAACACTGTGCATTCCCTCTAGCTACTTCTAAAGCAAAGAGCTAGTTGAGTTTTCAGGCCAAATATTACAGACCCAATTCTCTCTTTGTGTCAAGTTTAAAAATAGTACAATCACAATACTTCAGTGGTATATATTTATGGGGGAATGAGAAAGACAACATTAAATCTATCCTTAAAACTGCAACATGATGTGCATCTCACAAGTAAATATATCAAGGGGATATCTGGAAGTTTTAGGCCTAAGTTCAACTGGACTTGGAACCAGGGCTGTTGCAGGGCTGAGTGTAGCCCTCAGCCCAGCCTGTGCTCCAGTCCCTCTTGCAGATGGATGTGCAGGAGACAACAACCCTAAATGGAATTATAGGCTGGTTTGGGTTGGAAAGAACCTAAAAGATCACCCAGTTCCAACTCCCTGCCACAGGCAGGGACACCTTCCACTAGACCAGGTGTCTCAAGCGAAACATCTCCTTCAGAGCCAGTACCCCAACCTGCACCAAACCAAACTACACAGAGCAAATCAGGTGATTAAAACCAAGCCTCCACAAATGTCTGTGAGTGCCTCAGCAAGAGCCCTGTGCTAAGGTCCTTGGTGTTCCCTGGATGTAATATTTCTTTATGGTCCTTCCCATAGCTTTGGGACTGTGACTATAACCCTAAACCTGAGCTGTGACTCTTAGGTCGATCTTTTCTTAGAATAATTCCAGCAAGTGTTGTCAAAACCAAAATTAGCTTAGCTAGGGGGCCTCTGCAAAGTAACTGCCACAGTGAAGCTGAGAGGCTTTTTTATGATTCTTCAGTAAACCAGACCAACCATGCATTGAAAGTCATCCCAAAGGCAAATTATCTTTACGATCAAGGGACTTCAGTTGTTCTGGGCAGTTTTCCATCAGGGCCTTACAGGGAAAGCTGCTGCAACATCTCAGTTCTCTGTGGGATGACTGGACACAAGTAATAAACACCCGAGACTGGTGTTTGGCCTGATTTTCATCTCCTGTCTCCTGGTTGAAATAAATGTGCTGTCACATGATAGGAGTAGCCCATGAGACTTAGGTATTATTATATCCAACTTGAAAATTAACTCTAATGTGAGTTGCACACAACACCAATGAAAGTAACCATTAATTGTTAATATAAACTATTAATGAAACACCAGGATGAAGGTCAAAGTGCATGACTGAAACCTTCCAGCAAATGAAAAGATTATTTTGTCTCTTGCTGAGCATAATTATCATCAGAATTTCATCGACTTTCTGATCAAACCACTTCCCTCTGCACTGACCTGTTCCACCACTGTGGTAAATCTGCTCGCCAGAACTGGTGTTTGCTTTTCCTTGTCCACCAAGGTTTTTATTAGCACAGTGGATGTCTGTGAGAGCAGAGAGCTGGCACCCTTTTGCCTTTGTTCCTATGGGAGATTTTCCCCCCTTCCATTGTCCATTACTCACAATAAATTTGCATTGCCCTGGCTCCCCATAAATTATCCTGTCTCCTGCTGGTACGTCCTTTAAGTGTCCTGGTTCACATGTCACAGGGCCATGACGTGGTGGACACACCTGAGGGCAAGCAGCCCAGAGTGAGAGCAGGCCCCTTCACACTTCATACAGGTTATAACATCAGGGACATGACAAGTTGGGGGCATGTTTTGGAATGACTGTCAGTTTTTCCTTCCTTCTGAGCATGACAGTGGGATCAGTCCCCCCTCCCTAGCAGTTTTACTTCAGTAATTTCTCATACAGGCTCAGGTACTTTCTGCTCAATTTTTAATTTATTTTTTACATACACACACACACACAAACACACACACACAAAATCTTTCCCCAGAGAAGAGTTTATGAACTTTTCTTGTTCCATCAGAAGCAGAAATCCTAGCAAGTGAAAAAGGCTGGATCTGAGAGCAGAAATGTCCTGGTGGATTTTGTTTCTGACAAACCCTAAAATTTTTTGGGTGTGCAAGAAAGATGCTCTTTGTAAACATTCATTACTTTGAGAAAATCTCAGAAGTGCAATATCTGAGTCAAGATTGCTTAGCAGTAACACCTCTGGCTCAAAGGTTTGCTGTTATCTTCCTTCCCCAAGCTTCAGGTTTACTTGGAGGTGGACTCCAGGAGCATTGACTTTACCCTGCCTACCTTTCCATGCCCTGCAGGGCAGAGAATCTTTGGCAGAAGTGGAGCATTTGGCTCTGTGACCACCCAACAGTGCTTGCCAGGGGTGTGGGGATTGCAGGGGTCAGGAGTGAGGCCGTGCTGGGTGGGCTGAGACCAGGTGGGGAGCCCACCACCCCTGCCAAGCCAGGCTGAGATAGCAGCTGCCAGGACTCAGAGCTCTGAGTTACAGTGGTGTTAAACCCATTCCTGGATCTGGAAATATTTTAGTCCTTTTTCTGAGTTTCCTAAGACAGAAGAATTGCCTGGGATCAGTGAGTCCCAACAGCAGGGGTAGGTGTTGCTCTTGAGCAGAGTCACAGCTGTTGGTGGGTAGAGTTAGACCCAAGCTGGATGAGAGTTGTTTGAAGCCCAAATACCCAGTAAATAGAAGTTCCCATGGCTGAGATTTATTGAACCAGTCGGTTATGGTGGTTATGTTGATGGTTATGTTGGTGAGCAGGGCCTGCTGACCTAACTAATACATGATATTATGCCAGTGGACTGCTCCGAGTCTTACGGATGTTTCTGTTTGCAGGCTGTCTGTAGAGTTACCTGATTTTCCATAGAAGAGCATGACCCATCTGCATCGACCTATCTTGGTTTGGTTTCTTTTTATTTTTACTTTGTATGCTTTTTTTTATTTTTTATTTGTAGAGGAATCAAGAGTACAACCCTTGGGTTACCTTTACCAGGGGAAAATACTGTGCTGTTTCTGTTAGCATGGGCATGTGTAAGTTGCTCCTTTGAAGAGAAGGTCCTAATATGTTAAGGTATGCCAGGCTGTGACAAGCTGAAATCTCAGCTGAAGAGCCCTGTCAGATCTGTTCTCTCATCCATGCCCTCCCTCCGTTCAGACCCTGACCTTCCCCATCAGATAAGCAGCACAGATCTCGGCCCTGTTCCCTCTGCAGTCTCAGCTCATTAAAAATTCATTGCCTAAAGTGAATCTATTCTGTTGCTGCTGAAGTGTTATTTACCTCGGCCTGGATTTCCTCAGGTTCTGACAATTAAAGAGGGTCCAAGGAGAGGGCTGAGTCACGGGATTAAGGCTTGGGCAATAATTCTCTTGTAGCAAGAGATGATCATGTAAAGCCATAATTTCCCAGCTGCGTTTTGGTTCCCCTTCAGTGCTTCATTAAAGGTGGTGACTCAACAGAAAGGACTGAGGCACAGGTTAACAAGAATCCCTCCTTTTGTGGGATTAGAGCCTAGCATAGCCAGGCTCTTTCAAAGGCAGGAGATGTTGTCAAGCATCATTAGGAAGCTGTTTTAAACAGGAGTCATAAAGCACCCTTTGCGGTCAGACAAATTTATTAGAGAGGTGAGTGAGTGGAGGCAAACAGGGTAGGAGAGAAATAGATGAACAATTTGCACGGCATTGATAACAAAGCAGTTCACCAGATCCAGAGCTGCTACCATTAGAACAACTTAAAAGGATTTTGAGAAAATCCCAGGGTGTTTTTCGTTCTGGATGAAAGCAGAGACTTTGTGGATGGTGCTGGCAGACAACGGCAAGTCTTGAAATCAAGGTTTGAGCGCAGGTTAACTGTTTCCCAGCCTCATGGTTATTCCTTCCAACAAGTGAGAATGGAAAGAAACTGGCCTCTTGTTTTGCCCCAGTGATCCTGAAAACCCCCATGAACTCCAGCTTGGATGGCCCTTCACAAAAGCCCAGCAGCTGGGGGAGGAATCTGGGGCTTTTCCACAGGGAGCCCCGGGGTAGGAATATAACCTGGCTTCCTTTGGGAAGGTGAAGTATTTGCAGTAATTTCTCAGACAGCTTCTGGAAATATTCTCCAGCAATGTGCAGTTTGAAGGGCTGTTGGAGAGACATCAGACATTATTGGATCTTTGATAGTGTCTGGTTTTGGAAAGAAAGCAAATGCTCTTCTTGGGTTGGATATGAGGGAGAAAAGAGGGAGAGAGGCAAATGAAAGAGGAACAGATGAATAAAAGCTACTTGTTTGGAAGTAGGTAAGCAGCTTTATTATACAGTTAGCATGATGGACTATGTACTGTGTTTGTTTATTGAACCAACAGCATAAATCTAAATGAACCAGTAGCTCAAATGTAAACCAGCTGTGGCTGAAGGTAGAGGAATGCCAGATACTAATCATCCAGACAGCACCAGTCCTGGCCATGGGGTTTCCCCCACCCTCGTCATTGTTGAGAAATGTGCAGTAAAATCCCATTTTCTTTGCGTGATGCTTGGGCCACACAAGCCCTGGCTCTGGCAGGCTGATGTGAGCCCACAGAGAGCCCCTGTGTGTGTAGATGCTTTGCTGCCCAGGGGAAGGACAGGGGCTGGCAGTGGGACAGACAGGGCAGGAGTTTGGATGGACTGTTGTTTCTGGAGTGGTTCCTTCCACTCTGTTTAGAGGGATCTTGCTAGAGCATATTTGGAAAGAGGCAATGCTAATGCTGCAGCGACACGGACAAAGGAGCACAGTAATCACGCTGTCTCTTTAGAGACTGAAGGGTAGCTGTTCATCAGGAGGGAGGTTCTTTGGAGTGGAAAACGGTGGTCAAAAGTACATCTCCTGGATAGGAAGGGGTTTTTATTTTGTATTCAATTATTCATATGTGTTAGCTGGCTTGCAGATGAAGCTGCATCTCCTCCCTGCCTCCCTTCTTCCCTGCTGCCAGTGCACACCAGGAGTCTGCAGCGTGGGGTCGGGAGCTGGGAGTGCCCTGGCTGCTGTTCTATGCTGGGATGCTTTTGGACAAAAAGGATATTGAAACTGAGGTGTCTAAACTTTGGATCCCTAATTCCCTTCAGGGTTCTCACTCTACACATTCTTCCGCTGCATTTCTCCATCAGAAACCTTTCTTCCTCTCCTCTCTCCAGAGTCCTTCACAGGGAATTCCCGGTTGGGTGCTCACAAACGCCAATGGCCCCTTTTCCCGGGGGGCAGCAGAGGGGAACAGCACACGGCTTGCACAGGGGGCCCTGGCAGAGCCGAGGAGGGGACCCGGAGCATTGTCTGGATATAATTTAGGCACTATAAACAGAGGCAGCAAGGGGTCACGCTTTCTATTCTCATTGTACCCCCTGCAATGTCTCTGCTAACTGGTGCATACAACTTGAACTCTTGTAAAAATTAGCAGAGAGCACAGTACCGGTGACAGAAAGCTGAACTTTTCCAACAGCAGGCTCTCAATTCGCTGTGTGCACTGAATCCACTTAAACTTTAAAGAGACAGCCTGCTTCCTATTCTTTCCACCGCTTAGTTTGGAAATGACTGCCGTACTAATTAAAAGCAAATAGTTTAATCTCGTTGCGTCAGGAAGGGAGTCTCTGTTGAGAGAGGATGCCTCCTGCCAAGGGCCCGGCAGTGCGGGACCCCCGCGGGCGGCGGAGCCGAGAGAGCGCCGCTCCATCAATCCCGGCCGGGAGCGCAGCCCCGCCGCTGCCAGCAGCCACCGCCATCCTGCCATTCGTGTTGACTCATTATATAACCATCCGAATTTCCTTGGCGAGGCAGCCGCCGGATGCCGGGCTGCGGCGGCAGGGATGTATTCCTTCCTCTGCTCGGCGTTACCAGGGAGCGCCGGCACAGCGCTCGCCCGCTCCAGCCCGGCCCAGCGAGGAGCGCGGCCGGATTTAGCGCTCAAACCCCAAAGTTTGTGTGAAATCTACCGCCAACAAGTGCTTCATCCCCAAATATCCCATCCGTCCGAGGGCTGCACAGAGAAAACTCCTCGCCCCTTCACCCACCAAAACTTCTAGCTGAAGCTTTTCCTCACATGGAGAAGCATTATTTATTTTTTTCTGATGTTCATATCAGCCTGAGCTAATGATTTCATATGACCTCAGCATAATAGAATAGGACTTTTCTTTTTTTTTCCCCCAAGTTTACATTTGCACGCAAGGATGTGTAACAACACAGAGAATTGATTTCTTCCCCTGTATTATCTTTGGATAACATGCATACCATCTTTGCTGGCTAACAAAGAAATAGGAAACCTCTCTTCTTTTGCTTCAGGATACCCATATGACACTCTGTTCCTGTATTTATTCTAAAGCAGCTGGGCATTGATAGCAAATTAACTAAAAGCCATAGAAGAAATCCATACCCATTTTCCTCCCCTACCATGTGTAAGGAGAATGAGTACAATGCACCTTTTTTTAGCAAGATTTTTATTGAGGTAGATAATATGTCAATGGTTTTAAATTTAAGTCAATTGCGGCAAGGCCACATTTTTCCTGTAGCAGGCCGGAAAAGAACAGTGAATAGAGAAAATTTAAGTCACTGTGGATTGGAGTGGGGTTTGCTGTGTTCAGCTAAAGTCCAGTGTAAAATGGCACTCTGCATCAATTAAGACAATGTTTCATTAAGGCAGGAACTGGTATGAGTGGGCAGCGTGGTTGGGTGCAGGTGCTGATTCTTCTCCGTTAGATCCCTGTAGGGAGGTGCCTTCAGGCTGATGGGTACTGTACCTTTATAAACCTGATTTTGAGGCATCTGGGGCTCCTTAAGTTTGGGTGGCAGCTGAGCCTTGGCACACAATGCCCTCAATATTTTCATGTCATCAGCTTGAAGGATTGGGAGAACTTTGTAGCTCCCTAGATACTTCTGGATTTGAATGTTGTATGAAGAGCACTCGAGGTTTCCATTCTATCTCTGTGGGGAGGCCCAGGGAATGCTCAGCACATCCTGGAGGTCCAGGATCAGCAGCTTCCCAGCCCAGCTGGCCCAGGCAGGACAGATGGCATCAGGAATCACACCTCTAAGGGAGGAGGCTGTGGGAATACCAAACCAGTGTTCTGACACATGGAACCTGCACTATCAGACTCTTTAGAGAAGGGTCCCAAATGCAAATCTCAGGAAGGTGTCTTCCCAACTGTTCCTTGGTAAAAAGGCTTTGTTGATTCCCAGTGTGGTGTGACACACTGCAGCAGACCTGGCATGGCTAGAAAGGCAGGGCTGGTGTTCCCAAAGCAGGTGCTGTGTGTGGCAGGGCAGCTTTCCAGAGCTGCTCTGGTGGCCAGGTTCCTACGTGCTCTCTGCCAAGAGACTGCTGGGTAAAACCAATTTTTGTCTGCTTCTTTGGCTGTAAGAGGATGAAGACAACTAAACTGCTTTGTAGTGTGACCAGCTTTGCAAAATGGTGTTATGGCTGTGACAAGGAGCCTCCAGGGCACACCCGTGTGGGTGTCACTCCAGTGGTGTGACTGACATGGTCTGAGCTGGATCCTGCATCAGCTTTGTGGTGATGGGATTCCCTTCACCTCGGTGTTATTTTAATTTACAGCAGTGTAAATTCAAGCCTGACCTCACTTAGTGGCTTGGTGTGTTTTTCTCATTCCCTGTGTAAAATGGAGATCTTTCCAGGAATTTGGTGGCTCCAAGTCTGGTGTCCAGCTGTTTCACACAACATCTCTGGTAGAAAGGCTGAGCATGATGGATTCTGCACCTCTTAGCAGAGGAAGCATTAGTTTTAATGGGTAGCAGCCTATGAAACAATAACTATGTCTTCATTTATTTGAGTGCTGCAGCATCCTAATTAAGCTTAACAATATTATAAAACATGTAACGTGAATCAAATCAGATATTTTGCCAATTTCAATACTTCTACTTAATAAACTTGAAGCTTCTCCTGTTTAAATGCCTATCCAGTAAGGCTGAAGTCAAAGCAATGTTAAAACCATTGAAAGAGGGAGGGAGGAAAATGAGGCTTATATATAGACTCCCTAGAATTGAGTCCTTGGTTATTACATTGTGTGTTATTTATGCTCCCCTCTTATAATTATGTTTTACACTCCTCTTTTAGCAACCATGCTCCCACTTTGTGGGTCATTGTACAGCCACTGTATAGTACCCTGTGAGCACTTGTAAATGCATTGACTCCCACAATTATAATTTTTTCATTCCAAAAGAATCCACAGCAGAGATAACGATTTTTCTTATTTTTCTGCATTTCACATCTTTAAACAGCAACCTGGTGACAGTATCTGCTTCAAACTTTCCAGAACTCTGCCATAAAGTGAAGATAGTCCATTACTGATATAGATTTTATGTTCACTCTGTTTGCTTTGAAAGGGTGTGCGGACATGTATGCACAATGTGTGATTATTAGAAATTCTCTCCTACGTTAGTAAAGCCCCAGACTTTTGTCTGTTTAGTGATATATCATGGAAACAGAGCAAACCATTGCCTCATGCATGAATGACCCTGTAGTGTTTGTGCTGCTCTTTATATGTTTTTTCAACACGTGAAAAGAGAAGGCTGTGAAGTGATATTTTTCATTTCCTGATAATTGTAGTAGGCAGTTATCCAGAGTGAATGAAGTGAGCTGTGCTTCAAATGTGCATTTTCTGTTCAGATACAATCTTTCATAGCATTAGAATGGGGCATTGCTGCATTAAATGTTGCTGTTGTAGATGGCAAATGTAGAGCCCTCAGTGCTGATAAAGAGCAGGGAGCCCATGAAGTGCACAGTGCAGTGACTGGAGAGGAGAAAACAGATGCACATGAACAGAGGAGTTATTGCAGTGCTTTGTGATGATACAGAGTAAGCAAACATAATGGAGGGACTGTTGGTGACTGTCCTGTGTAGTGGGTGACAGGATTGGTACTTCTGAGTTTCTCTGTTTTCATTCAAACACCTCAGATTCCCAAACCCAAAAGGAAACAGCGCTGAGACAATGTGAGTGACCAGCAATATTAATTCTAAAATACTGCTTTTTGAGCAGTCTGACTAAAGATAAATTGAGAAGTCACCCAGAAACTGCATCATTTCACAAGGTCCAGAAGTGAGAATCTTTTATAGGAAAGGTGGGACAATCTCTGCCTTGATTCACTAGAGATAAAATATAATACTAAAAAAAGGTGTGTAAGACCCTCAATGGATACAGGCTGGCTTAAGTCATCTCAAAGGCAGTGCCTCAGTTTATATCAGCTAAATACTCTGCTTTCAACAAAGGTTAGGTTGAGAACTTTCTGAAAGAGCCTCCTCTGAGAGTTAGAGTATCAATTCCTACAAGGACACAGACTTGAGTTTCCTCTCAATCTGGCAAGTTTAACACTTCTGCTCAGGATTTTTACTGCCAGGGCCCAACACAGCCTTTCAGACAGAGAATTCTCCAGCAGAGCAGAGTCCATTTCCTTGCCCATCTCTTTCTGCAGGGGGGTGCTGCAGTGCCATGCCATGGCTGGCACATCCTGCTGCTTATCCCAGGCTCCCTTCCACCCCAGCTTCCCAAGTGCACTCTGTATCCCCTTGTGCCATTTTTATTTTTCACATACTTTTAATGTAAAAATAACCCTGCCAGCCATCCCAGAGCTCTGATCCACATCTATAGATAGTGCAGCTGAATGATCAATTTTATTGATTTCTTTCAAGTGCCTCTGTCAAAATGATCACACAGTGCTGGAATGTTTTCCAGACCCGCAGGTACACTACTGGATTAATACATTTTTTGGTATCTCTAAGTCTCTTCCTTTTTAAATCTTCTTTTTAATGGTGTCATCTACATTTATTTTACTTTTTCTTTAGGGAAAGGAACGAACCTGTTTAGATAGCAAAGAACTGATTATATCTGTTAAATGGGCTGATTTGTTTGCACTGAACAGAAGTCAGTGTAACATGATCTTTCAACACAGTTGTTCAGGTGTCTAAGTCAAGGGGTGGCCTATCATCAGGTGTCATTCAGCCGTGTTCTCAGTGGCTTTCAGAAGGTTCTGGGAATGACACAGTTACAGCTCAGCATTTGATCTCAGTGTTCTGCTAATGATGGGTGTAGCAAGGTTGCTTTCAGCACTTTCCCAGTTCTGTACTTTCTTCTGTGGAGATTATGGATTTAAGGCTTATGTTGTACTTTGCAAGAATCAGACGATTACTTACTATTATTACTCTTTTGACTTGTGTTTATTGGCTATCCTCCTCCTGTCCCAAGGAGCTGGATTGTATGAGCTGACACTGGTGGTTGTGGGAGCAGATGGGAATTGGAGAGGAACTGGTTTTCCCCTGCAAGGTAAAATATTGCCAATTGCAAAGGCAAAGTGTGTGTGGAGGAAAATACTTCTGTGAGGGGAGAAATTGAGCACAGAGGTGCTGAGCATGATCACAGCAGCCAGTGAAGACGATTATTTCCTTCCCTCGATGTCCTGCTAATGGTGACAAGACCTTGTCCTTCATTAACACGAACAACCTGTCAAAGACAATATCCACTGCTTCTACCCAACACAAACTCCTGGAGGATTTTTCACTTCCTCTTGTTTATTGCTTGCACTAAATCTCCTTATTCGTGGCGGTTCCGATGTGAGTGAAAGGTGAAGGCTTGTGACACTGAAAACCGTGGCATTGACATTGTGATAAGGCATTTCCTTCCTTTAAAATGCACAAAGGCTGGGGCAGGGCTATCTCCAGAGCTGTGGCTTGGGGAGTTCTGCTCCCCCCAACCTGCAGGGATTCCCCTGGAAATGTGGAGAAACCACTTGCGGTTGTTGGGCTTTTTGTTAGCACCAATGTGTTTCCTGGAGAAATGCTGTGCATGCTCTGGAATTTAACTTAATAAATGCAGATAATGCAGTTTCATTAATGTATCACAAAAGAGCTGAAGTAGCTCATCTTAATTCTTTAATTTCCTGCTTCTCTTCTTGCCCCTTGTTTGTCTTGGGAAGGGAATGGAAACCACTAATTTCCCTGTATGTCTTGGCCCATCCCTGCTGCTGCCACAGTCCCTGAGCCTGATATCTGTGCTAGTGGCCTCCTGCACTGAGACAGTGTCTGTTTACACCTTCCTATTCTGTAGGGAATGGCCCTCTGTGTGTTTGCTTGGGATATAAGAATATGAAAAATTGCTGATCATAGATCATCTCCATAAATCTTACAGACAATAAGTCATAAAACCTTGTGTCCTTACATATGGCAGTAGCCCAGGGACAGCTTCACCAGATGTGAACAACAGCCCCAGAAGCAAAAAATCACTTGAAAAACTTCTCCCACTGTTTACATTGCCTGGAGTTGAAGCTGTGTCTTGGGAGGGCTGGGGCTGGTCGTGTTACTTTTCTCTTTTTTTGTTTCTTTAATACCTTAGAGTTACATTGACACATCTATGCGTGGTGAGAATTCCCCATGCACTAATTAAGAAGCACTATCATTTGTTAACTTCTCCTTTGCATCAGCTGCAACAGGACAACAGGCTGCCAGGCTGTAAGGAGACTTCCAGGTACTCCCAAGTTTTATCCATCTCCCCCACCCAGCATCCCTCCTCCTGCTTCCATACCCAGCACAAGTGATTTTCTCCCAGGCAGCTTAAAAGAAAGGCAAGTAGGTTACGGTCTGGAAATTGTCTTCTGTCAGTAAGAGAGACCTGGTTAGCTTTTTCCTCCTCTGCTTTGCATATCTATCAAGGCAAATTAAAGGAGACACAGGAAGGAGTCTTATTGTCTAATAATCCTGCCAGGTTTTAGATCTCTGTTCATGAATGGAACTGAAGTGTTCCAGCAGCAGCAAGCAAAACCCAAGTGAAGTTAGCAGGCTTTGCTCTGCATTTGCATGTAGTGGTTGAGGCTGGGATTGTTTTCCCCCTATGATGTATCTCTGCTTTTATTGTCATTCTCTTCCCTTTGTGACTCTGTCCACAAAAAAAAAAGAAAATAAATTAAAAAAAAAGAATGTAAATGCAGCCGACACTTTACAGTAATTCTCTGTGGGGTAAGGACTGAACAGAGGCACTCTGTGATTTACCATTTCAAAGTGCTAATGCTTCCAGCCTGAAACGCTGAAGCTTTATCACAGAGGGGATGTTGTCCCTGTCTGCACGCAGGGCTGGAACCCCCTTCCCCTGGTGCCTGCAGAGGGACCCTCCCTCCCCATCAGCCCTGCTGGGTGCTGCAGGAAGCCCACGGCTGGCATGGAGAGAGACAAGGATAGAGAAGGGGGATTGCAGGTTGTGTTCTCTTCTTCCTGCTGCCTACCCTCTAAACCCAGGGATGAAATTCCTTTTGCTCTCAGGTTTTTGCTCATCCCCTCACTGCTTCCTCTGGCTGTGCTGATGAGGGAGTGGAATGACCTGTCCAAGGGTCCAGAGATCATCTGCCAGCCTGGGTCTCCCTCCTGCATCCCTGAGTTCTGAGGATACTTTGCTACTGTAAGAGATCAGAGATTTCCCCCTTCACTCTGAGCAACAGTAAATTAATGCAGGAGAGTGGAAAATTTTCCTCAACTTGGTAAACATACAAATCTCCCCTTTGCACTTTGCAAAACTGGAAAAGGCAAATTCTGCTTTGGTGTGCCCCTGGAAGTGCAAATTTTAAGGCTGACTGAAACCAAGTGTGTTTTCTTGCTGTCTGGCTCCTGCTGATGCCAATGGGATCTGAGGTTGAAGCTCTGATACTCCTGGGCTGGGGCTGAAGTTTGGAGCACAGGGATAGGAGGTGTCTCCCTGGCCAGCTGGTACCTGTCTGTGACCACTGAAGGTTAGACCCTCCCAGTCTGCTGCAGGGCAAAAACAAAAACCAAAATATGGCCCTTGGAAATGTGATGTGCTTTGGTGGGAACCTCTGCAAAGGAACCTCTTTCTCACCAGTTCTGCTGCCCTGTCTGCTCAGTCACAGTTGCTGACTCCAGTGCCAAAAAAGAACTTTTTAATACACTGAAGAGTATTAAATGAAGAGAAGGAGTAGGGAAATTGGAGGGTGCACACCTGCAGAGGTTGGTGAAGGGGGTCATGGGGGCAAACGCTCTGAGCTGTGGGTGCCTCCTGACCACAGCTCCTGAGCAGGAAAGCAACACCCATCTAAGTGGCTGCTCTTTGAAACCTTTCTTTGCAGAAGCTGATTCACAGAGAAAATAATCGTGAGCAGAGGTATCAGAGTCCTGGTACTGGACCAGCCTTTTATTTTCTCCTTCCTTCCACTTCCTCCAGTAATTGTATTTCCCCTGTGCACTCACAGCAAATTGGAGTTGGGTGTTAGAAGCACAAATTAGAAATACATCAACCAGTGTAACAGTGATTCTAACATTTGTCAAGTGAAATCTGTTGTCACTCAAGTATTATTTGTTGCTGGGTTAAATCAGGTTGTATTTAATATTGCAAAGCAAGTAAACCTAATTCCTCCTTGCTCTTTTTATAAAAAAACCCCAAAACCAAACAAACCCTTGTCTGACCTTTTTAAAGAATTATATCTATTTATCTTGTGAGGGATCATCTGATTTGGTCCTAAGCCTTCTCAGAAGAGTTCCCAACATGTGCTGAAGTGTTGTTAATGGTTTTTACCCCAGTTAGCAATGGAAGTTAGATTTTAAAAATACCTGAGAGCCCAGATGAACCAGCTTTTGGCAGAGGGTAGGAGAGAAGGGAGGAATTAGTATTTGGATGCAATAGTGGAGCATTGACTAGCAAAAGAATCGAGATTTGGACCCGTGAGCACTTTACTGTGTCAAAATCTTTACAGATTTTCTTTGTCGAGGTGAGGTTATATCCTTTATAGCAACATTTGGTAGCTGCTTTAAATTATTAAAGGTATTTCATAGGGCTGTAGCTCTTGGAGCATTAGTTTGCAAAGAGGGCCCCTGCCTGTATTCTTAAGGTAGGTTAATGATGACTTTCCTAGTGCAATGTGTCCAGGACACTGAGGTTAATAAAACCCGTAGCTCTTCTTCATGACTATCATGGGATATTTAATGTTCAGGAGTGTGCAAGACCTCAGCTTAATGTTCCATATGAAGAATAGTGCTGCCAAGCACTCATCATCCCTAGTGCCAGCACAGGACATTAGAGGTGCGAGGAATGGGCCGAGCACGCTCGGGGAGAGCTCAAGCACCTCTGAGCGTGGTCATCCTCCTTCACAGAACCAGAATCATTTAGGCTGGAAAAGACCTTTTAAGATGACAGAGTCCAGCTGTAACAATGGTGCTCAGGGCAAGGGGCTGGGGCTGTTTGGCTGGTGGTCCCTGGCCCCTGCCTGGGCTCATGGGGGGGGAAACAAGCTCCAGTCTCATGCAGCAACAGCTGATGATTCATTCTGAGCTGGCTCAATTAAAGCATTTGTTTATTTGATATAATCTCTTTATTTTCATCTTTTCTCATCTGCTGCCACCCCCATTTGAGAACAGGAAGGAATTTTTTGGGGGCTGAGGAATAATGAAAGATTCATACGCCAAGGCAGAGTTTGCTCTTGTGAAAACTCTGAAACAAAGGAAGAAAGAAGGTGGGTGTAAGGGGGAGTTAATTTTTCCTTTCCTCTTTCCCCTCTCTCCAAAAAGAGCTTGAGACTTTAAAATAGTCCAGCATTGTTCTGGGACTTAGAGGGCTTTTCTAGCTGTGAATATTGCAGCAAATACCACAGCAATGACAGTATAGCACTGTCTGTATTCTCTCTGTGCGCTGGCTGGACAGGGATTTTTCATTTCATGCATCATTTACAGCCTTCTGCATTGATCTACAAAGTCAGAGCGTGTTGCTAGCACAAAGGGAGAGAAGAAAGGGAAGAGATAGGCCTGAATGACAAAGTTCAGATCTGAAATCAAGTCTCTGTTCAAACTTCCCCAAAGCATGGTTGTGCCTTACAGTTTACCTCATGCTACAAGAAGGACAGTTCACATGACAAAGATCAGATACAGATTTGAGCCAATTTTTAAAGCCTCTTAAACTCCAGAAAATTTGAGCCAGTGTTGTATCATAACAAGAAAAGGTCAGAACCTTTGGCTGGGATTTCAGCCCCAAGAAGTGGAAGTCATTGGATATCTGTCTATTGGGAAATGGTTGTGTTTGCCATGTTTGACACATTTTTCCTGTAAGTCAAATCAATGGGATATTTCAGGATATTATAAGGAATTTTTCTTCATGTTTCAGTCTACTTATGGTGGAGCTTCTCTTATGCTGCTAGTCTTTGTTACAAGACATTGGTAATCAGAAAATAGAGAGGGGAGAGCAGAACAAGTTTGCCCCATTCAGGGCTTTTTTTTTTTTTCCTGGAGAAGAGGCATAGACTGAAAGAGAAGCATATTTTATAATTTGTCATATTTTCCAGGTGTATTTCATACCAAAATCCTTTCCTTTGGCAAAATCATATCTACCAGCACAGCATTCTTTATTTTTTTCAGTTAAAAAGGTAGCGTTTTGTGATGTAAATTTTTTTAAAACTTCTGTCTAGGCATGTTTCATACACATGCAATTTTGCTTTATCATAGTAACAAGCATTCTAATCTCTCCCATCTGCTTTAATGAACTGCTAGTATAATCTTGTCATTTTGGTTCACCATACCTTGCCATTCAGTGAGGTCTCATTTCCCCTGCCAATTGCCCAGGGCTATTAGTCAGCGGCAAAGCTCGCTCACAAAACCAACCCCAATCAAAAGCAGCGATGCCAGGAGGTAAAAAGTTTGTCTCAAGCTGCTCCTCTGGCAGCAGGGCGAGTTGTGCAGGTTCCTGGGGCAGGGCTGAGCCCAGAGCACCTGGCTGGGGAAGGACCAGAGCGTCCCTGGATGGAGGTGGCAGCATCCCGGGCTCTCAGCACTCTGTCTCTGCCAGGCAGGAGCTCTGCTGTGCCTGCAGTAGGGTGCTGTGAAAAATGGGGCTTTGGGCCTGTTGTCAAGATCAAGAGGAATGAGGAGCTTTAGGTAGTACAGCGAGAAGACACATGGAGTATGCTGGCTTCCTGTCCTCAAAGGCAATTTCCCATTTAGAACAAGAGAGAGAAAATTGTGGAGTTATAACCTGCAAGAAAATGGGAGCCCCCCAAAACCCTTTGGCAGAGGGGGCAGGAGGAAGAAAATGCAGTCTATATATCTGTGCCATATAATTAGTAAAAATCAGACTGGAAAAGGAGCAGAGGGCCAAGATCTTCTGTGATATTGCCCGATACCCTGGCAAAATCTAGCAACCACTTGGACAAACCCAAGGATCACTCTGGAGCAGCCCCAGGGCCCTGCAGAGGTGGGCACACCCATGAAAGGCTGGGGATTCAAGATGAAATCATTCTCTCTCACATGTGCTGAGCACCCCAAAAAGCCCCGGGCTCACTGGAAAGCAGCAGCTGTAAGGAATCCAGATCTCCAAGGAATGGCTCTCCCCACCTACACTGTTCCCTCTTCCCCAGCATTGGGATTTGGGCAACACTTGCACCACCAGTTAAATATAGAAACCAGAAGGAGATTCCTAAACCACCCACCTTTGTGTGTTTTAGGAAGTGACTGGAATGTCCTCTGAAGGTCCACCCCAAACTTTCTGTGAGAAAGCTGAACATGGTGTTAGGGCAATTCCTGCTGGCTGACAAAGTGCTCTGGTGCTGGGATTTGCTCCTGGCACCTGTGGTGTTTCTGCAGGCAGTTGGGTGGGCCATGGAGCTCCCCTGCACACCCAGCAGCTTCCCCATGGACAGCACCAGGGCCTGGGCTCTCCTGGGGACCCTTGGGCTGCCCTTGCAGGGGTCATAAATGTGCCACTGAGTAATGTCAGCTGGCCTCAACCTGGCTCTGCAGAAGAGACATTCCAGACAGGTTTCCTATCCTATCATGCTAAAAAACTTCATTTCCTTCTAATCTAAACAAGTTTTGTCTCACAGGGTATTTTCTGCTTTTCTTTCTTGAGCATCAGTAATGTCACCCCAAGTAGGTCCTTCTAGATCATCGAGAAATTGCCTCCTAAACTTCAAGCTAAATTTCTGGAACAAGGCTTTCAGGTCTACAGGACAATCTTTGATCTGGGAGAAGGTGGTCTTTGCCTGATATAATGAGTGTTCAGCATTGTGGCTGTGGGAGTGAGTGAGAATGGCCCCGTTGTCCTCAGTGACTCCTCAGATTGCTGCTGGTTGTGGTCAGCTCAGAGCCAATATCAGATTATGTCAATCACAACTGCAGGAAATGGGCCCCTGACACAGAGCAAGCCCATTCAGTAGCTTCCTGTATCATGACTGGTCTCCACACTTAGGATAAAAATGTACTGGAAGATTCAGAGGGTCCAACAAACTTTATATACCCTGTTGTCTCCTCCTTTGGATCTGAAGAGAAATTTTCTGTCCTTTCTCTTTTCCTTCATGTGCCTCTGGTATTTTTGTTTGTGGTACAGCTGTAATTACCTGTTCCATTCACCACTGTTTTGAATACAATCTCACTCTGGGTGAATGAGTATTCAAAGAGCAATTACAAGGTTTAGCAGATCTGGAATCTCAAATGAGGCAGCCTCAGAATTGTTACCCCAGGAATATTTTCAGCATAAAAATTTCACTGTCTGCTTTGCTGAATGATGCAAGGCCAAAAGAGATTTAGGGGACTATCTCACATTCAGACTTAATCTCATCAGTGAGAGTCCTCTTTTTAAAATACCTGAGCAGTAGGAGCCTAAAAAGTCTCCTTGAAAGGGTTTCAAGATGAAGATGGAAGGATTTAAGATCTGGGAGACCTGAAGAGGCTCAGAATGGGGCTTTGGCACTGGGCAGGGTGAGTAGCTCTTCTGTGTTCCTCTTTAAAGTTTATTTTTAGTCCATTGTCTTCCTAATAGTGGTACTAACAAGAAATTATTATCTTGATAATTAAGACTGGCAATCATTCCTCCAATCAGCAACCAGCTTCTCTCAATCCACTAAGAGATTTCCTGTCCCTTCATGTTCGGTTCCTCTCAGGTCACTTGGCCCTGATGTATTCTGGATGGAATGGGAATACTTACAAGTAAGTTGAGCCAGTGTTTGTCTCCTCAGATATCAAAACTGACTCCCAGTTAAAAACACCGTGCTGTTTAAACATATTGCTTCAGATTTTTTTTCTCCCTTTTGAACCAGTGTTTCCACCTTTGTCAGTGACACAGACACATTGCCATGAAAAACCAATAGGAAAGCACAGTTCTTATCTGCTGTAATCTAATAAGCCGTCAGTGTGGAAAAAAAAAAAGGAGGTCAGCCAAATGCGGCTCCTTTCAGTTTAAAATTCTGAAAATGACTCACTCCTTATTTAGTCTTATAATGAGCTCCCGCCCACTTAGGGCAAGCTTCTAATTTCAGTTGCTCTGGAGTAAATCCAGAGGGCTTCCATTGAAGTGGATGGAGCTCCCATTGATTTATAGAGCTGCAAAGGAGATCAGACGCTGGCCTCGAGTGGGTGCTGCTGCCTGTCACTGGGCAGAGCCCCCTGCCCCAGGATGGGAGGCTGTTTTCAGCCCAGACTGGCTGGGACATGGGACCATCAGGGGACCATCTCAGCTCCTGAGAGCTTGCTGAGATGTTTCTGATTATGCTGTTGATGTAAGAGTAACATCATTTTTATATCTCTCTTTGTATGGAAGTACCAGACAGTTCAGTTTTCTAAGTTTATTTTTTTTTCTCTCAAAAGCCAAGGGTACCTCATAGAAGTGTCAAGTGTTTCAAAAGTGAACATGAGCAGCACAGCTTCTCAAAGATTTCCAGTTCAGAATGACTTGGAGAGACATCAACAGTTAGACAGAAATTGGTTAAGTAATCCTCACTTTCTAGATTCACTTGCCTGCTAAGTGGAATGAAATTTAATTTGTCTTTATTTTTTCATTTTCTCTCAACACCTCCGCTCTGTTCCTCTGTCTTGTTTCCTGCCTTGTCCCATGGCTATTCTGCAAAAGAAACCAAGTGTGTGCTTTATATGTCTGACAGAAGTGATGCAGAGGACACTGGGTACTGAAACTCCTGAATGTTTGTGGGAGGCTGCTAAGATTTGGTGGCAGGGTCTGCCTGGGGCCCTCTCCAAAACCTTGTCCTGGAAGAAGTTCTTGGAGGGCTTTGTGAGTTGCTGAAACCTTGAAGCTACCTGGTTAATAAACGTGCTTCCCAGCATATCAGAAATTCTTCATATAAACATCAATTCCCTTGGTGTGGGTTAAGGGACAGCATCTACCTTCATGGCAATAAAAATGTCTGTAATAAGTATTTGAGCTGCAGGAAGGGGATCAGGAGTCATGGTCCTTCACACCTGAGTGCAAACCTGTCCAGGGTAATGCAATGTGGCAGGACAGAGAATCAAGACCCCACTGCAGAAACACCAGCTGCACCTTGTGCATCCAACATTGTGGCAGGAAGGACCATGGGGACAGTGCTGCCCTCTAGATCAGAACTTCACCAAAACATTTGTGTTAAGTAGCTGTATATTTGAAGAGAACAAGAGAAAAGCCTCCCACCTGAAACCTTTCAGGATTGGAGGTGGTCAGGATGTCAGTTCTGTATCCACAAGATGACACCTCCAGAAGTGTTGAGAGCACATGAGTTTCAGTGTTGACTCAAATGAAGAGTACCACCTACTCAAGCACAGTGACATTTCCTGGGCTCCTGGCCTGCCCCTAGCCATGCTTGTGCCAGCACACACTGCTGGCCAAGGCAGTGCTGCAGCACATGCACCAGCCTCAAATATTCCATTTAACATTGACATTCTACCTCCTGGAGAAGTGTGGTGGAGGTTATTGCCTCGGTATGGCTTAGTGAGACCTCATGTGTGAGACTCTAAATGTCCAGGACAGCAGTGTTCAGGCACTTACAGGCAAAGCCTGTCACAACTTGTTCTGATTTATTATGATTTAATATAATTCCTAGAAATTATTCTCTGTACACATGTTGTATAATTGTTTCACAGAAGGGCTGTTCCTAATCATCTGGCAGAAGCAAAGTTCAGACTGAAGTCAGGGAGTTTTGGGTAAACAGGACAATTAAAATATTCTCAAGCAAATTGCTGTTTTCATTGTTTGGTAACTTCTCATAGAGGTTTGTCTATTAATTCTTTTACTGGACTTTAAAAAAAAAAGGCAGGTAATATGTATTCTGTGTGCAGGGCCAGATTGTTGGTAAGGCTTCTGTTATCTGGTTCACTGTGGCCTGGGTCTGCTGCAGAGAGTGATGCAAAGCCACGTGCAAAGCTTCCTTGGAAATGCCTTGCTTTGGCAGCCCTGAGATCTGCACCTTTGGAGTCATTCCCTCCTGTAGGACAGTGAGATGCTCTGAAGAGTCCAGGTTGCTGTCCTTGCTGGGGGTGGGTCTAAGCTGGAGGAAGAACAGACATCCAAAAACAACTCTGATTTTTCAGAGTTCAGCTTGTGTTGTCTCACTGTTCCAAGAATGGTACAACATCATCAGAGATTTTCAAAGGATGTTACTCACAAATTTCAGTTTCAAACATGAACTGCTTTCATGAGTGTTTATTTCATTTGTCTTTTTCCCTCTGTTGCTCTTGAAATTGATGCAGCTCTGAATCAGTACAGTTTTGGAAAAAATATAAAGCTACTACAGCTATGAGTTACTGCACATAGCATCATTTGTTTGTTTCTCCACAGCACCACTCGAGACGCCTTTGCAGACCATAAAACAACATTTCAAAGCAAAGAAAAAGTCCTTCCCCAATGCAGATGTGACCAAATATCTTTCAAATCCCACGTTCCCCTTAATTTGTACAGCCTTGAATCCTAAGAGCACTTTTCTCCCAGAGTTCCCCCTGGCCCCAAATAAAGTAAGTCTGGGAAAGGTTACCATAATATCAATTCCTCTAATTCTACTAAACCTGTTTTTACTGTAATTTTTCTTTTTTTCAATGAACAGAGCACTGTTTTTTTTACCATAAATGAAGACATAGAGGGTTACCCAGGGCATCTCTGCAGCCAGGGTTTGTTGTGAAGGCACCTTGAGCTGGTGCCAATCCCATCCTCCTCCATCTGTCCAGCAGGGCAGGTGAGATGGCTTTTCCTGCCTAGAGAAGTCCCACTTGGGAGTTCAGTCCAACAATACTGCTACAGGAGACTGAATAAGTGCAGGTCTCCAGAGCCTGACTTGAGATATTCTAGTTCTTTTTCAATTGGTTATAATTAGACACGGACCAGGCTGGAAATTCCCACCATCTGCTTTGAACCTTGCACCACTAGAAAAGACACCCTGCTCTGAGGTGCCTCTCATCACTAACTGCAGATAAGTTTTCCCTTTGTAAGCCTTCATGCCCAACCCCTCTGCAAAACCTTTCTCTGCTCCTGTTTTGCTCTCATGCCTTCAGCTCAGCACGATTTGTGTTCAAATGAAACTGGAAGCCCGGGCTGGTTTCCTGGAGGCTTTGTCAAAGTGCTTTTGTCACTCTGCCAGCTGCAATCAGTCCCCAGGGCTGTGACCTACTGCCAGCACCTCACCGTGTGAAGCTGGGGTTAGAAAACCCAGGTTAGTGTTTAAAAAAGGAGAAAATATATATATATATATATACTGCTTTTAAATTAAAGCTTTCCACATAGTTGATCTTTTGGCAAATAACGATCTGAAATGCCATGCCTGCTCTCCAAATTTAATTGTTAATTGGTCAATCGACCTCTAAGTGACTGGCATATTGCTCTGATCATCTGAAAGCCTTTTGGCACGGTTTCCGCGGCTCAGGTTTGCTGCTCGCTCTTGTACAATCTGCTCACAAAATGTCATCGCTCTGAATCAGCGGGGCCAGCGCCAGGCGCTCCGGGGGCCGTGGCCAGGCCTGCCCGGGAGCTGCGGGCCCCGCCGGCCACACGAGACGCGGCCTAGCCCTCCGCTCCCAGCCTCAGCCGCGCTGCCAGCCCCTCGCCAGATTTTAACACAAAACAAGTTCCTGTGCCCTTATCATACCTCACTGATCTTACTCTTTCAGAGTGGCGTTTCTTGTTTCCAGCTCCTGCCTGCGCGGTTTTAGTTCAGAAATCTGTAATTCAAACTTGGAGAGTTAGCACGTTTCCCGTGCAGGTCTTTTTGTAATTGGTTTTGGGGCTGGTCTGTTCTGCGATGTGTAATTGTTAGCAGTTGTAAAAAAGATAACTCACACTTTTAAAAGCCTAACGCTTGCTCTGTGCAGATAAAAACTGTGACAAATTATGTTCCAAAAAAATCATAGAAGTGGAGAGGCATGTTAATAACCAAAGGTGAAGTTTCATCTGAAGGTCAGCAGGAGCTATTAAAGTGGTCAGTAATTCCAGGGTTTGCCAGCAGCAATTTGACCATATCACTTATCTACTCTGGTCCATGCTTAAGCATCTCCCTCAGTGAAAAAATAATCCACTGAGAGTAATACTGGAGGTCAGAGGTAACTATGGAGAAAAAGCAATATTGTCAAAATAAACCAGGCTTTCAAGTACAGACATTCAGATTCCCAGTCCATTAAAATATTGTGACTTTGACAATTTTACCACACTGTCTGGACGCATTCTTTAAAATATTGCTTTTCATTATGTTCAGATTAAAATTTTAAAAATAAATAAATAAATAAAAAGGACATGATGATCATGTTAAAAAGGCTGTAAGGTAAGGAAGGAATAACATTTCACATTTTCCTGTGAGCACTGGGTAATAAAAAGCAATTTTTAGCTTCAGAATTTTGGAGATGCCAAAACGGAGCCAAATAATAAATGTGGATATAATGCAAATTTCATGAAGCAGGAGCTGGAATTGCAAAGTACTTCTGCTGTGAGCAGTCTGAGGGAATCCCCCCAGCCCAGCCAGTGCATCTGCTGGGTGGCACTGAAATGAGAGCAAGAGCCTAGTTTTGCATTTTTAGAGCTGGCATCCACCTGTAGGTGATGGGTAAAGCCATGATCTTCCTGATGTCTGTGCAAGGACTTCGAGAGCAGCAGCAGCACTGAGCCTGTGTCTAGCTCAATCACTGCTAAACTGGGTTCAGCAAAGCTGTGTTTAGCTCCTGGTACCTTGGGTTAGACTGGGGTTGTTGTTTGAATTCCTGGGACAGTGACTCAGGGAATATGACAGGAGTTTTCCTTTCCTCTACCTGTCTTGGCAGGCAGCGGGGTCCAGGTGAGGTTGCACTGTGTGCATGCAGCACCCAGAGTAACAAAGTTTGCAGCTTCTGACCTTTCCTGGTTTATTAGACCCCTAAAGTTATCCACATTATCCAAAGACAGCCTCTCCTTCATGAATTTCATTATAAGTTGTTATTGTGAGTAAGCTTGTCCTGTCAACATTTTTGACATGGAATAGTCAGTGAGGAAGACATTTTCTGTGTGTCTGTGTGATATGTTGAATGTGTTTGCCTGTGTTGTGCATATGTTATGGAGTATATGCTAGTATATTTTGGTGTAGTCTGTTAAGTGTATTTTAGTACTTTTTTTTTGTTCAAAAGAAACTTTCTGTGGTTAAACGATGCTTTGATATGTTTTAAAGGGCAAGTGTTCACAAGAACTCATAATGCATATTTCATGTAAAATCCTGGAACAGCTCTGATAAATATGGATTATAGCTGGATAATTTACATGTTCAAAACATGTTCTCTCATTTACATGTGAGACTGCAATGGTTCACTGCTGCAGGCACTTTTTTTACATATTCAGTGTACTTAAAAAAACCCCGAAAGCCAACACAAAAGTTTACGAAGTTTAATTTATAGCTCAACAAGGGAACATGTAGTGAGGCATGTAATGAAAGTGTCCCGTTTACTTCTGTCATTTTTAATGCTCTCATTTTCTAACACTTGAGGCAATTCAATAACATTATTGATTCACACCTGTTCTGTAACGTTGCCTTTGCAATGAGATCTAGCAGAAGAGAAACCACACATCTGCATACACCTGAGACCTGCAGCACTTTGGAATTGAACCTGTTTAGTGTTTAGACAGATGCTCTCCAGCTGCTGTCTTTGAGACATTCAGGTACCTGAATATATATTATATATAAATATATTTGTAATATAACCAATACCGTGTCCATATACAATATGTGCATGTTGTAGGCTGTGTCCCATACATAACATTTAGCAAATATTCTGCATTCTGTGCATTTATCTCTGTGCTATCCAGTAGAAAACTCCAAGCTTTTCTATTTTGTCACAGGAAGGTGTAAAAATGAAGTCCCTGTATGGCAAAACAAACTGAACCTTAGGACCAACACAACATTTTTTAGATGGTGTTTTACAGCAAATATCTAAGCTATCCAACCTGCAGCATGAATCTGGAAAAGGGAACCAGCAGTCTTGTCAGAACAGGCTTTTTCTGCTTCTGGCTACTTGCTCTTAGTGATTCCTGGGAAAATCAAGAGCAGCCCCTTGATGCTGTTTTGTCTCTTACATTGTAACCCAGCCAAAAATCAAAGTAAAAGAGGCCCTACAACCTCTTCAGAAGGCTTGGGATCTGCTTGGGACCTCAGTGGGGAAGACCCTGGGGAAATGTTTCTTCCTGAATGGATTTAACAGCACCTGAATTTAATGTCAAAGCAATGTATTTCTAAAAACATGTTCCATCGGAACAGTAAGTTCAGGTTGTTAAATATCCCCTATCTATTCACTTAATTCCTTTTTGCTGTTCTGATTTTCTTTCTTTCTGTCCCTTTGCAGGAGGGTTACCGAGGCACAGTAAGATCCAGAGGTGGCAGTAATGGCAGTTTTACAGCTTGCCTTAGCTAACCATTATCAGGTCACTCTGTGCACAGAGTGGAAGGCACAATATTGCTTTAACACCCCTCTGATTTCCTTCCTCCCAGGGGGCAAATGCTCCGCAGAGAAACCTCCACACTGCTGACCACAATTGCCATAATTTGTTAGTCTAATGGGAAAACGTACACAGCCTTCCGAAACTGGAAGTATAAAATAATATTGTGTGATACTTTACATAAATGGGGCTTGTGCTTGGAAGTGCCTCTGGTTGAGCTCTTCCCTGGGAGGGACTTGATTACCTGGATTAGCTCTCCCTGGTAAGAAAAGCACTTATTAATAAATTATACATCTGCAGTTAGTTGTTGCCTCACAAAAAAAAGGTTAAAACAGCTGTAGGAGGTAGTGTTCTGCATTGAGAACCAAATCTGAAGGCTGAAGACTCATTTAGTAATTAAACTTGAGTTACCTAGAAACAAACACAGAGTGTCTGCAATTCTTGGACTCAAACTGTCCAAATAAAGGGAAGGTTTGAGGTTTACATCACTGATCCCCTGGAGAAGCTGTCTGATGGCAAGTGACACTGTGACTGCAGTGAGTGTGATGGGTGGCAGGGGCAGGAGGGGCAGAGCAGCACCTGACCCTCTGCAAAGCCAGAGCTGGGTATTTGTAGGCATCCAAACCAAACCTGTGTTTCTAAGATAAGTATTTAATTTCCCAAGGGCAGAGACTGATCCTCTGCAGGGTTTCTCTGACCTGCCAAGGAGGACTAAGTCCTAGACAGGATTTTATGACTCTCTACCCCTAAGTCATGTACAAATAGGCCTGTAACACCTTGTCTGTGTGCTGTGGATGTGATCTGTGCAATTCATTTTCTTTTTTTTGTCAGCTACTTTCAAGTAATTTTCCCTGTAGTTTGCACTTCCAGCACTTCCCTGCCCAGAGCAGCATCCAGGTAGCCCATCCTGGGGGAAGTACCTGTGGCTATCTCCAAAGCCATGCTGAAACTTGCATCCTCCTGGCCCCTTGGGTTAGTTAGGGAGCTCAATTAGTTGCAGAGATGGACCCCTCAAGAAATCTGGTTTGCTGACTCAGAATTTGCTGGACTTTTCTCTAGGTCTGTTTGATTTGTTATGAGGAAGCATTAAGGTGGCAGAACTGCTCTAACTATGAACAACAAAATTACCAAAGCTGGCCGCAAAACAGCTCACTGTGGACTCAGTTTTCCTCTTGCATAATTCCTTAGCATCCTGTTCATGTGAGTGTTGGGGTTTTTTCCATGAAAAGAGCAATACAGATTTTCTGGGGCTCTTACTCACGGTGTGGGGTGTGCTGTGGGTACCAGGTTGCTCAGGAGCAGGATGCTGATGCAGTTTTGAAAGCCCTGTTGTGGAGCCCTGGTGTTTCCCAACACCCCAGACAGGTGGGTGGGAGCAAGAAGGGCCAGCTGCACTTAAATAAATAAATAAAACCAATCTTTCCTATAGCTGATCAATGTTAATAATGAAGCTGAGTGGATGAACAGGATGTAGGTTTTATTCTGAGGGGAAAATGAGGGAAATAAAAACAGAGACAAAATACCTCTGCTGCTAATCAGACCTAAAGTTTAGTAGCTGCAGAATGATCACAGGGCTGCTGTAACTGCCTGCAGTTGTTTGAACAAGAGTCTTGAATTTGCATGTTGTGAGTTATTGGAAAATCTCTCTGCCATTAAGAGCTTTGATGAAAGATGTACTTAAGGTCTAAAATGACCAGAGGAAGCAGAGGAACGAGCGAGTGCTGCTGCTGAAGATGCCTGAAAGATAGATTATATGTTGTCATATGGTATTTGATGCCTTAACTGGAAAATGTCTGAGCCAAAAATGAGTTAGACTAGTGAGATGCAAGCTCTTTGCAACTTCCTAAGCTTAGTTCAGGCTCAGGTGTTTCCAAGTCGAAACACAGCTTATCCACTTTGTGCTTGAATAACAAGCTGAATTGGAAAGATATTTCTTCTAAGGCAGGAAGTTCTTCTGCTTTGGTTGGAGGCTTTTCACAGGCTGGGCAAGAAAAGCGTCAGATAATCAATCTTTTTGTGGTTCCAGCTAGAAACTTGTTCAGTTCCAGCTTTCTGTGGAGAAATGGTCAGAAGAGTAAATAAAGAAAAAAAATCCCTCTTGCAACCCAAGGGCCATAAATCTGAGCATAAATTGAGAGGTGAAATTGTTGTTTTCAAGTCTGAAAGTATAAAAGAAGAAGAAAAAGAAAATCTGATGATCCATTTCTTAAAAACCCTTGTTACTAGGACATCTTGTTTCCAGTTTTTCTATCTCAAGAGTTCTTGAGACAGCTCTTTTCTCTCAAACAGTATTTACTCAGGGTAACTTCCACATCACAAACACACTTATCTCTTCTTTATATCAGCCTTAGGGATTAGGAATATGGATCTGTTTTCCAGACTGACCGTCTGGCTTACTGACCTGAGCTTGTTCGCTCACAAAGCAGCACATGATGCCATTCTTGTCAAAACCACAATTAGTCAAAACCCTTTACAGGAAACATGAGCCCAATAAGGATGGATAAAATAGGAAATCACGTGGCTCATCCATGACCTGCTTGTAGCATGAAGGTACACGGATCTCTCCTGCATCCCCTTGCCAGCTGCAGGCACGTTCATGAAGAGAGCAATGAACAGATTGATGTTTTTAGGGTAGTTTTCATCTTCCAAACTGTTTCAACCATTAAAAATGAATTTTCACTTCGCACTTGGAGAAAATATGAATATTTTTGTTGATGCTGTTTGCTCATAGAGTGTCTTGGAGTCTCTTGGATGGGTCATCGGGTGCCTGGACAGGCACTTGAGTGTGGGGTCCCTACCTCACTCTGCTCTCCCGACTAGGCTGGGACATTGTCCCTGTTCTCTCTCTCCTGTGCAATCCTCTTGAAATATTGCCTTGCCCAGCAGGCCAGTCCTGGGAATTAGCTGCAGACTGCCTGTGGAATATAAGGGTTTTAGAAGCCTCCACATTTTCCAATGTGTCCTATACCCAGGGAGACCACAGGAGTTTTACTGGTGACAACTTCAGTGTCCCTACCCATCCAACACGAAGTCACAGGGCAGGTCTCACTTATTAAACTTGGAAACAGAGCCACAACCCAAAGCAAATGACTCCTTTTAGCACACATGGTGCTGGAATTGGTTAAAGTGTCACCAGGGAATACTAGAACTGATTTTATTATTATTATTATTCTACAAACATAATAAAATAACAGCTACAGTGCAATTGCTGAGATGAAGTGTTTTCACACCAAAATTATAATTATTTTAAAAAGTAAATGAGAACTATTGATGCTAGGGAGAGGAACACAAAGGAAATGACTCAAATACTGCAGCTTGATGAAGACTCTTCACTTATGCTCTTGAATTATCCATCACCATGCCCCTAAAATTTATAAAGGGTCAGGACATCATGTCTCCATTGGGAGAGCATCAGTCCTGGCATGGTGCTCAGATCAGAGCATCTCAACTCTGCCCTGGGCAGGTTCCTCAGCCTTTTTCAGCCTGTACAGCACTAAGCTGTTGTGATTGTAAATTCAGGAAGGAGTGGAATGGATGCTGTGTGTCTATAACTGGTGTCTGATCCATCACGAGTTCCTGCTAAAGGTATTCTTACAGCTGGATACTCATAATAATCCCAAACCTTTCCTTAGGCAGGGGCAGTGTGAGAGTTCCCTGCTACCTTGCCATATGCTTTCAAAATCAGGTCTGTCTTATACTTCTGAGCTCTGTTCATTTCTCCTGAACTTGTTTTAACACTGTCTTCATGTTCAAAGCAGATGAGTGCTGGAAAGCCTGCCCAGGTTATTTGTTCTTATATGTACCCAGACTCAGAATGACTTCACCTAACGGAAGGAAGAAGCAGTGCATGAACAATGCAGGACTAGTTTTCTTTGCTTTAAAACACTCCTGTCTAAACTTGGCTCGTTTGGGTGAGACATTTTTGTCTGTGAGGTTTTTTGGTGAGCGGTGCCAGGGGAAGGTTACTGCTGTTCCTCTGGCACTGCCGTTTGGATGCGGACAATCTTCTGCAAAACCAAGGTGAAGTGGCGGATCCATTTGCTTTACTGTGTCTCTGCAATGCAGAAAATTAAGTCATAACAGGATATTTCCCTTTGAACAGTACTTAAATTTGGTTCTCTGTCCTAGTCACAAGGGCTGGCTGAGACTGCAAGGTACCTCAGGACTCCAGCTTCAACTCAGATATTTTTCCAGAATATTTTTATGGTGGAGCATGAATCTATAGTCATGCCAGCAGCTTTTCCAACTCAGTTTGCAGAACTGTTTCAAAACTGATTGAAATTTCTTTGACTGTCTCCTCAGGATGTGTGCAGTTTGAAAGGCTGGGTCTCTCTTAAACGGAAGAGTAAAACTGTTAAATTGAGACAAAATCAGGATGTTGGGGTTTTTTTATATTTAATCAGTTCTTGATTAATATATGTGAGTGGACTTGGGATCACATCTTTAGTTAGATATGCCCAGGTCCATCCAAAATGTGCCTATATTCCCAGCCCTGCTGTCGTTGACTAACCTTTGAATGGAACACATGGGCAGAGGATCAAACCCGCTATCACATTTTACTCCTCCTAACTCTAATAAGTTGCATCTCCTCTCCCCCAAATAGATACTTTGAGGCTTTACTGATTCAAGTTAAAAATTAATGAAAGCAGCCTTAGCACTCACAAGTAACCACACAAAAACAACATGGTGAGGGTGAGGAGAGGAAGAAGGGTAATTTCGAGAAAGAGACTGACTTCTGAGCTTACTGACTTCAGTGTGGCTTCCCTTTATAAGGGATAAAGTAAATTCATTACAATTATGACCAAAACAAAAGGATATCAGATCTCTTTGCCCCTGCTGTGACTCCACTGTGCTGCTGTTTGGAGTCTGAAGATGTGTAGGACTGCACCTACATCCTCCTTAGACTTACATAATTAGCATGTTTGATGTCATTAAATTTATTGCCAGCACTCCCAGTAAAGCCCCTTCGCTCCCACTCAGGCCTTGCTGCCAGCTATAATGTTCAATCTCACTGTCTTGGATCTTCATGTCACCATGTCTGGGAGGTTTCTCCTTCCCTCCTTCCCTGTGTGATGCAATCTTTCATAAGACTGACAGCCCGTGCAATCAAACTCTTTCAGATATCTATTAATATTTTAATATGCTTTTAAGAAAATTTGGCCTTTTGTAGTTCTGGTCTCAGAACAGACATGTGTAATGGTTAGTGATACACATTACACTCCAGAGCAGTCATTCTGTAGGTATGTTCCCTTTGTTTAGACTCATGTTTTAGCATCTATTATTACCATAAAATTCTTTGTCAGTTATTTGTTTAGATGTTAAGTTGGATTGATGTGATGACCAGAATAAAACTACTCTTTTTTTTTCCCCTAAAAAGAAAGATTGTGATTAAGACCACAATTTGCTTTTTTAGCTCCAAGCCCAGGCTCTGCTTTTGCCCTCTCTATGTACCTGCTCTAAAGCAAAAGCAGCTGGACCTTGTCTGTGGCCCTAAAGGATATGTTAACTCCATATGTTAACTCCAGGCCAGTGACAAAAGCTGGTAGGTTTCTATTAACAAGAGGGCTGCTTTCTTCATTTTGTGAAATCACAGCTGCAGAGTCTCTCCATGTTCATGAGTCTGCCCCACAGGGTTCCCATCTGGGAGCCACCCACCCCATATCTCTCAGATGCTGCATGTCCAAAGTTATCTTCCACGGCTGAGAAGTTGTAGCCACACAAAGGAGAGCACGCAGCATGTTAACAAGAATCTATAAATTAATCTGTATATAACACCTTGTGAACACTTAGTTTTTATAGGTATTGTGAGCTGAAAGCTTTACCAGTCATTCATCCTTTATTGTGTTCATTATGGGAATATGACATCTCGATACCAAATACCTGCACGTATAATAAAGCACCTCAGTGAATTAACTGGGTGATTGCTACAGCATTTCTCCTTTCCACTAATCAGAAATGTAGGATGTATTACTCCTGATGAATCCTTAGACATTCCCATATAGATAAATTACCTAACTGGCTGTTAATAATGTTCAAGGGATTTAAAATAATATCTTTTCAGTCTTTTATAAGGCTGATTTAAATCTATAAGCTTGGATTGGACATACAAAAAAGGTGAAGGTGCGGCTGCATTTGGTTCCCTAAGAGAAAAAAGGGAGTACTTTTTCTGTTACATGGATTAAAATACTGGCCAAATATTTTCAGTATTTACTACCCAGAAGAGGTGAGAAAAAATGAGTATCCTGACCACTAGAAATACCACAAATGCTGGTGACATGGACAGATGTTGAGGCATGCTTGTTTAATCACATCTGGTAGATAACATAGTGGGGGTAACATTTGCTGTAGATGACAAGGAGAGCTCATCCAGCTGCCATGAGGAGCTCTCTGACACTGTCCCACATAAGGGAGAAAACTGAGATTGTTCTGATGACCTGTAATGAAACTTTCAGATTTTTGTCAATGCCATGGTGTTAATAGCACAAGCATGGACTCAGCAAAGCTGAAAGATCTGAATGGGAATGCTCTGATCACTTCACTGGGACCTGGGTATTGCATGAATTCTGTGTGGACCCACCAAAATAGGTTCTTGAAATAAGGCAAACTTTGAGTGTCTTCCTTTCCATTTTAGTATCAGTTTCTTGAGACACCTCAACTATTCATACCAGTCCTTTACACAGTTCTTAAATGCATTTGTGGTATCAGTGTGCACTCCATCCTAAAGATAGCCTGCACTTCCATGGCAGATGGAGGGATAAGAGCAAGGAGAAACCATTTGTCTCTTATTGTGGTGAGGAAGCTTTATATTTAACTAAGATTAAATTGATTAAAATTTGTGTTGATATTCTCTCAATGAAACATCATAGCTAAACTCACTTTAAGTCCTGAAATGAGGGTGAGGTAAAAACATGTATTTGCATGTGCTGTCCTGCCTGCATACCTCTTCTCCCAGTGCCAGTAATAAATATGCTTTTTATAATTTTGAGAATATTAACTGTTGATTTGGTGTGTAGCCTGCAGGGAATCAACAGCCAGCAGCTCCCATGCTCCTCTGACCACCTTCAGCTCAGTCATGGTTTAATGATGGCCAGTGAGTCTGACCAGAAGGTAGCCCAGGAAAGCTCAGTCAGTTTTAGATCATTTTGAACCTATTTTCTGTGAATTTTGCTTTTCCTCTATCCAGTGTCTAAGGCTGAGACTCATTTACAAAAGAGATTGAGTTGCCTGTTGTGGGTTTTGTGTTTTGGGAGAAATATTTTATGATAAAACCTGCAGACACAGTGAAGCTTAGAAGCAGGCAAATAAAAAGACAACTTTTTTTGGTGTTGGTTGGTTTTTGGTTTATTTTGTGGGATGTTTTTTCTGGTGAGGTTTTTATTATTATTTAGTTTAAAACCATCTCACAGTATTGTAATCTTTTTTGTTGTTGTTTTTTGAGGGAGGGAGATACAGGGCCTGGCTCATACTCTGACCATTTGGGTTCAGTTGTATTTCAGACATGCTGAATTAATGGGAGAAGCAGAATCAGCTGCTGAAATTAACTTTTTACTATTTAAAAAGAAGCACAAATGTGGTTTAGATGGTGCAGCATACACTGTAAGCAGAGAAACCATTGTAGCAGAGTGAAAAAAATTATCAGGGAGAGGTGCTTTTGAGCCTGTCATAGCTGCTGTGGCTTTTATCCCATATCAGACTGACAGATGAGATAAACACCCCACATTTTAGTCAGATCCTATTGTTTTGTCAGAGTTACTTAAATGTATTTACAATCTCTGAAGCGCTTTTTTTATAGTAATGGTAGTGAAGCCCTTCCAGAAGGAATAAAGATGATATAACATTCTCGAGTACCTCTGTCTTCCTAATGGAATGACTTACATTGCAGGGGATATTGTTCTGCTGAGCTCCACTAAAATACATATTTACTAGTCAATCCAGTAGTCGTCTTGGCAGTCAATGCCATGATATCACAGCACTGTCTTTCACCAGAACAACAAAGCAAGCAGAAATTCTTTCTCTGGGACCTTTTTTTTTGTCTCCATTGATACTTCTATATTTAAAAGAAGCCACAACATTAAATGAGAATGAGCCCCTCTGCTACACAGTGCAGTGGTCATGTTTCTCTTTGGGATTTCATAGAGCAATGAGAAATAGGGCATGCCAGGTCAGGGCTGTTGTAAACACTGCATGCAGCTGCTGTGCCCACGTACCTTAGCCAGGGCTGCTCTCTGTGGATCAGGAACAGGAGAGAAACAGGGCAAAAAGCTGATGAACTGTTTTAAATGAATTGGAGACATCCCTTGGTAGGCAGGTACTCCACACAACACTTCTCTCTTTATTTATTGTAAATGCCATCACAAGATGTTGTTGATCTCTGAGGAATAACAGTGGGTGATTGGGACCCACATACCTGGATTCCAGTTTATGCTGGGATTTCTGGTCTTCTTTGAGGAACCTTAATCCCTTTTTCCATTACAGCCAAAAGCTCAAGAGAAGTCCTGCCATTCAGGTTCTCAGAAAAAAAAAAAAATATATAAGACAACTGTGAGTTTTATGAGGGCACATTTGAGGTTTCTGAGCTGAGAGAACTTCAACTGCCTGACACTCCTGTAAACATTCCCCTCATCCTTGCATAAGGAAATGGTCCAAATGTGGGACAGTTTCTGCCTGCTGATATACCTTGGGAAGAAATCCAGTTCAAAATGTCTTCCTCCCCTATCAGCATTGCACTGAAAAGCAACAAAACATGAGATAAACCCTCAAACACAAAAAGGCAGCTTTGAAAAGCTTTGAAACCCCATTCCCATAGCGTTTGATCAGCTGTTGAACCAGGAGATGATCACACCACAGATTAAGCAGAGGGCCATTGTGACCTTCATTTTCACACTGAGGCACCAGCAGCAGTTTAGCACCAGTGCTGTAGGGATGGCACATTGGGAAAATCGAGTGCTTGGTGCAGCTCTGGTTCAGGCTCCACTCAGTGCTGTGCTGGCCTGGCAGGAGTGTGCAGGGCTGGGACAAACTGCTCCACCACCCTCCAAGCTGTTTGCCTCTGTCTGTGCCTCTGGCTTGCAATAAAGGTGGGGAAGGTGCTGAGGGTTGGGGTCTCTGGCAGCAGGGAGGAGTGGGGGGTCATGGGCATGAGTGCTCCCTCCTGGCACAGCCCTCCTGTGCTTCCTGCACCTTATCCCCATTTATTTCTGGCTTATTGTGACTGTGCCCCTGTCAAGGAACACACATGAAGCATTAATGAGGAGAAGGCTTGACAGGAGGGGAGCAGATTGAGAGCAGTGCAGGCAGCTCTGTGCAGGGGGCACTCCAGCTTGGGAGGGAGACAGGACATTTAACAGGGGCACAGCATTAAACAAAACACCTTAATTTTGGCTTCAGCAGCTCTGATAGGTTTTTACTGCTTGTTTCCCACAGAAAAAGATGTCTCAGTGCATTTGTGGGGTCAAGAAAGTCCTGGAGGCAACACAATTTGGATATCTACTGTATATGAGGCACACCAGGATTTCATCCACTTCCTTTGGTGTCCTTTTCCATGAGGGCACATTGATGTTTGTCCAGAACAGGAAGGGCTGTCTATTTTTGGAATAAAGAGATGTAGTTCAAGAATTTATATGGAGCCAAATGATTGCAATTATATAATTTGAGCTTTATAAACCGCTTAAAAAGAATGAACATCTTTATTCAATGGAAAAGTGAATGTTTTCCAGAAACCAAAACACTCTTATTTTGTACCTGTGTAACCTGTGATTTGTTTTGGCAGCTACCTTAAGGTGCTGCCAGCTGTGAAAAAAGCTATTGCATGTCCCCAGCATTCAGTGTGGGTGAAATGATCTCTGTAGATGGAGCATGTGAATATCAGTTTGCTACATTTATAAAGAGCTTTAGGGTACTTCAGCATGAAAGGTCCCATAGTAGTGAGAGATATTGTTACTATAAAAACATTTTATCCTGTTTTAGTATGATGGTTTATTGAGTTTTAAAGTACTTTTCATGGCAAGCATATATATTAACAGGAGCAGCAGAAACAGATGGGAATAAATACATGTTTTCAAATGAACTTCCTGCACCAAATTCTGTATGATGTAAACATGGAGTAAGAATGTTTAACTTGGAGACAAATCCCCCCCCCCTTTTTTTTTTTTTTTTGTAGATTAAATTACAGCCTTTTGAATGATATTATGGCTGGTTTCATATCTGAGTAGGAGTAAAGTAGCTCTTGTACTTCAAAGTTGATTTGGAAGCAGTTTGTCCTTCTCCAGTGATGCTGCAGCTACAGACAAACACCTAAAAGTTTTGTTTGCCACTCTGTAAAAGGCTTAACAGTGCAAGACAAACAAATTTAATAGGAGAAATACCAATGGATTGTACCTCAGGGGAACTTTCTGAGATACAGAGAGCACAGAGGGAAACATCAGCCACAGCTCCTGTGTGATTGACCACATCTCCAACACCTTTGAGGAGAGGGACAAACAGGGTCTGGCTCCACATCCTTATCCTTGAGGGGGCCTTTATGGAGGGGCTGCTGTGAGCTGTACAAGTGCTCTTGTTGTTTATTGCAAACTGATTTTAAAGGACATGCTGGTGCTCTTTCATGTCTAGCCAGAAGTCTATACATGGATTTCTGCATGTGCTGGAAAAACCCTCCTTGTGAGGCTGTTTTCATCCTTGCAAAAGCACAGAGATCAGTTTTGTAAAGGCAAGAGAAGAACATTTGTATCCTTTGCAAAGGCGTTTCTCTAATACTGACGTCTTTCAGTATTTCTACAGAAAACTTAAGCAAACCTTAATTTTTTTCCCCTCTGTTTTATATTTGCACACTTTGTTACTACTCTTAGGTAAAACAATGCATTAATATAAGACTGTGTCAATGATACAGTGCTGGGGAAATATCTCTGAATCTAGTGTTGAAGAAATATATTGTACATGAAAAAATGAACAGACCCTTTGACAAAAAAGATAAATTAAAATGAAAGCAAAAAATCAGCACTTTGATGAATAATTTAAGTTGCAATTTCTTCTCCTTCCCTCTGATGACTCTGCATCTCTTCACACCCATTCACTAGAAATCATAATAAAATTAATACAAGTTATTCTCAGTCAGGCCTATAGGTGATATTGAGCATGTGGCAATGTGTATTATAAAAAACCTTGATATACTATAAAAACCCCATCCCTACAAAAAGGTGACATAGTCCTTTAAAAATAGCTCTTCCAATCCATTGTGCAAAGACACTGACAAAGATTGACAGCTTTTAGAAAGGTGTAATGTTCCCAAGCCAACTGCTAGCACAGCTCAACAAGATAAAGATCAGTAATTCGATCCAGAGGAGAAGGCTAAATGTTAGAGGTTAAGCTGCTATGTTCCTACTACTAATCAAGCTTCAACACCTTATTTTAGCATCATCAGACCTCAATAAGGAAATGGTGAATTATTAAAGCTCCAGCATCCTGGTACACATTGATGCTCTTCTGAGAAGCTGTGGTTTAAAACATGCTGGCTGTCGTCTTAATTGACATGTGCTGGATCTTTCTGACTAGGTACTGGTGTGCTATTTTTTCTTTCTTTTGCTTGGATACTGATAATTTAAGGTTAAGATACTTTTAAGGTGCAGTATGCTGCTCTAATGAGGACTTAATGGAGTGGAACAGTGATCGTTTGTACAAACTACCCTGGACAGACACCTCCTGCATATCAAAATCCAGACTCTACAGATCCTGACACTGCGCCTACTTTTGTCCCAGCCACCATCAGCACATTTTTAACCTGGTTTCCTAATGAAATGAGGCTCAGGTGGCTGTGCTCTCCACCAGATCTCTTCTTCCCAGATGGCTTTCAAACCCTCTGCCCAATGTCAGACAAATCTGACTGATGGTGAAGTCCAACAAGGGAAAATCAGGGCGAGGAGCAAGATCTTCAATAGTTGCCATCTGTGTTTGGCAGTGGGCACTGGGTCAGGTCTCTGAAGAAGTTTTTCCTTCCTATAAAAGGATTCAGCTGAGAAACTTGATTTTGAATGCTATGGAAGCCTTATTGCTTATGTAGAATTGAGAAAAGTTAGTCCAATTTTTAAATACTTTCAAAAATTCAATATGGGTAAAAGTGCTTTGATTTATTTCAGGGGATGGTGCCTGTGTGTATATTATATCATCACACTCAGAGAGGTCTGAGGGCCAAATTCTGCTTTGATTTCCCACCAAATGTTCCATTTGCAGAAGACAGGTCAAGTTTCCAGGTTAGCTTTACATAAGAAAAGGGACACACCGAGCTGTCAGCACTGCTTCAGACAGCTCACAGTCTGAGCCTGTGAGATGTTCTGCCTGCAGGAACAGTTTCCTGTACTGTGCTCAGGCCATCTAACAGGTCTGTTTGTATTTATTATCAGTCAAATTTCCAGCCAACATTAGGCTGAGTGTCATTATATTTAACACAGGGACATAAATTCCATTGATGCTCTAATTTATACTGATGGTAAGTAAAAGAGTTAATCCAGAATTACACTGAGCAGTGCCCACTAATATGCCTAAAATATCCAGTGTGATCATTACTAGTCACAACCCTCCAAAGCTATTTCCTGGCATCTGCACTCCCCAGGGGCAGATACCCACAGCATTAGTCAAGCCAGGCACTCCTGCTGCTACTGCATCTCCAAAAAATACTGCTCTTAAAAAGAGACAGTGATGATGTCTGGTTTTTTTGCAGTCACACTGACATGATAAACAGCCCAGGGATTTTTGCCACCAATAAATGGGAATTTTTTCCCAGATATAGTTGCAGTACCTTTGGCATAAACATTCAATTTATTTATTTAATAATGTTCTTTTTCAGTTTTCCAAGTTTAAAGTGACTTTTTTTTAGGTCTGCATTTTGGGGATTTTTGCTCACAAAAACCAGTATTCTTCCCCAGCTCCGTAAGTGTAGTTCTTAGAGCTGATTGCTCCAGTGCTAATTCCATCACTATGATATCCCATGCATGTATGAGGTGCAAAGAGCAGCCTAGCAGGGTTATGCTAAAGGAAATCCTGGGAAGTCTGCAATTATTGTACAGACTGGTGTGATGGAAATGCAGCCCCTTTGTCCTTGAAAGAATCTTTTGACACCAAAAAAAAAAAAGAAAAGAAAAAATCACACAAAATGTTCCCATTTCACAAATGAGTCCTCCTGGCATTTTCTATTCGTTCCTGTAAAATTACTGACAACTATACACATTTCTATAATATTACTTCAATCTGCATCACTAGGAAAACCTAAGAGCTTATTAAAGAGATTTATTCTTTCAGTCTTTTAGGTGTAAAGCAGTTTCTTACAAATGTGCCCCATCAGCTTGATGCATGTCTGTGGAAAGGGGACTCTGGCTTAAAAGGGGTTTTAAGTGAACTCTGTTCACTGCATTCCCAGGGTGGTGAGCAGGAGGCACTGGGGCAATTCCCATCAGCAGTACTTTTGCCATTTAATTCCTTAACAAATGCAGAGGCTTTAGAGACACCTTGTAACTCCACAGAAAGCTGGGTACTCGCTCTGTGACTGGTGCCGTGCCATCCATCTGCTCTTGTCACTTTTGACCTGCACGTGCATCAATCCAGAAGCTGTCTCTGGTGGTGGCTGAAGCAGAGGGCTTTGGCTTTTGTAGTTAACAACAGTCACCTCATTTTTGATTGCTTAGATTTCTCAGATTTTTTTTTTTTCTATTTAATTTAAAGATAAAAAAAGAGATGGGAATATAATCAAGTAGAGCTTGTATTTCCAAGTAAGGACAGTCATTTCTCTTCCAGTAAGTGCAAGTCCCATTATATTGACAATGCCACTGAGAAATTAGTGAGACTCAGCAGAAGGAATGTTAGCAATATTGGTCCTGAAATGGCAGCTTGTTATGCACAGGAGAAATAGTAGTTTTGTGGAGTGGTTCTCCTCCTTCTGCTCTCACAGCAAAAGCAATAAAAAAAAAAAAACATGCGTAGAAGCCAAGGATTTCTCAGCATTTTAGAATTTAATTATATTGTACATTTTTTGCTTTTTATTTGAAATCTAGAATGCATTCTGTATTGGCAGTCTGTGGAGAGCTGAAGTCAGTAATTGAACAAGGTGTAAAAGCCATTGTAGCTGGAGGTGCTGATTGTGGAAGGGCTCCAGTGCCCAGTCCCTGAGCAGAACAGTGACTGCAGGCAGTTTGCAAGTGTGTGCTGTAACAGAGGCCTGAAACATGCTCCAGCATCTATCCAGGACCTGGGAGTCTCCTTAGACTGGAAATTTGTACCAGCAGCACATCCAGGACAGCCAATTTAGGCTGCATGAGCTGCACAGTGCCCGGTGCTTCTGACAGGGAGAGGC
This sequence comes from Parus major, assembly GCF_001522545.3. NCBI lineage: Eukaryota > Metazoa > Chordata > Aves > Passeriformes > Paridae > Parus > Parus major. The sequence goes on from NC_031780.1 coordinate 5,558,362, forward strand.
TAAAAATATGTTCCCGTTGCTAAATGGTTTAATCTTTTTAAATCAGTCTTGGAGTTCAGAAAGCAGAATGAGATTGTCTTGACTATGTTGGCACTTAGAAATTTTCTCTCTGCATACACCTTATCTTCTAGTATAGGTTACCAGGCAGGAGGAAGACCCTGGCTCCTGCCATCACTGCCCACCTCCCAGCCCTGATTCTTCTCTCCCAAAGTGGCTTTTGGAGCTGTTCCAGACAACAGCCCTTGGCTTGGAGGAATCACAGGGGGAGGGTGGGTGTTTGTACATAGCACATAAATCTGTTTGTCAGCTCCATGTCTGGACTCAATTTCCCCCCAGAAGTGCCTGCAAGTACATCCATGTGTGTTTATGTACAAGTGTGAGTACAGACATAGGTGCTTTGAAATCCTGCTCCTAAGGGTTTGCCAGCCAGGTGGGTACTGTAGCTCACAGGGATTGTTGGCAGTGAATACTCCCAGCCCGAGTGGAATTCATCATGTGTGAGGGGAAATTATCCCAGCCTCGCATCTTTGTAATTTCCTAACTCTGCTTGGACATCACAGCATTGCAGGGGCAGGTTGAAAATTATCAAAAGATGAAGCTCTCTTTGACTCCACCTGAGCTTAGAGGAACTGTGGAAAGAGGGAACAGCAGGGTCTGGGGGGATATTCACTGCTGGGTTAGGTTTCCCTCAGTCTTCCCATCCCTAACAACAGTGACAGTATTTTTAAAAGTAGCAGCTTCTCTCTCTGCTGAAAAGCAAACTCCGCTCTGGTTGTGTCTCTTTTCCGGGCGTGCGGAGCTGTAACGTGAGGAAGCTCAGCCTGGGAAATAGACTGACTTGAGCTCTTTCCAAAGAACGCAGGGAAAGCTGGTAGCGGCAACATGACACTGTCAACAAATTGACAATTCACATTCCCTCATGTGGTGTCAAACAGGCGCTGCTGCACTTCCCTGTACTCGCTCCAAACGGGTCCCGCTGGGCTGCGGCAGCTCGCGGGAGTTTCACCGCCCGAAAAGCCGGCAATGGCAGCTCCAGCCAACCCCACGGACATCAAGAGGGGGTTCTGTCTGTTCAGCTCACAGGTCTTAGCAAAATATTAGTAGAACTATAGAACAGCATCATCTCTGACTGCCTCAGCCACCCCCTGCAAAACTGGTGAGAGAAGGAGCTGTGGAATGTCACTGGAAAGGATGGATCCTTGCTCTGCTCATCCCAAAGCTTTGGTACAAGAAAGAGATCTTTTTCCTTGGGGAAAGCCTGCATTTGGGGCTTGTAAAGGCATGGTGGAGAGGTAAATCAGAGCTGGGATTAAAAATGTGTCTCCAATCTTATAGAGCCTTTCCCTACCTTTCTGAAGGATGTTGAGCTTTGCAGAGTTCATGTCTTCAAATTCAGTCTCAGGAGCTGCCCTCCTGTGTTTGAAGCAAGATGAGTGTTCTCTGGCCATGTAAATCCTGTGAGCAGGCAGAGCCCTCACACCCTATTACAGTTAAAAATGGGGATGGTGTGAAAGTGTCACCCCTGGAGGTGAGAAAATGCCTCTCCTGCAGGTGCTCAGTGTGACCCTGAGGTTCCTCTGCCACCAATGCACCGGGCAGGTTCTCCAGGGGCACTACAGTGCTTGCAGCTCCTTTTATTGGGTCTGTGAGTCCTGTAAAGGAAGTACCCCTGAATTGGACAGTTTGATTTTCTAGCTTTTCAGAGTTACAGAGTAGTCCCTTGCAGGTACCCATTAGATAGAGGGACTGCTCCTCACTTCTGTAAGGCAGGCCAAATACAGAACTCTAACTCAACATTTCAATTGTTAAAAAGCTTGTCTTTTCCTTCTCTGCTGAGAAACAAATTTGTGCCATTACAGCTGTATCTGTCATACCCCTTTCCCATTCATTTTCTGCCAATGCTTAACCTGAGGAGTTTGACGGAGGAAGTGAAACACAAGAGCAGTCACCAGTGGTGATGATCTGTCCCCAAAGCCTGATTCAGTGAATTGAACTCATCCATTCAGGGAGCAGAAGTATTCAATAAGACATCTGGGCCCATCTTTTAAGGTATTTAGGTCCTTAACTATTAATGTTTCCAGTGTCTGCTAGGTGTTCAGGCACTTTCAAAAGCAGGATCTGCCTGGTCCATGAAAAACTGATTGCTCTGGAACATTCAAGCAAACTTTTGTGGAAAAGCTTACCTCTGCACTTACATTGTGATCAATGATGTGGGTTAGGATTAATTTCAACTAATTTTGGCCATGGAAAAATCAAGTGTCCCATTTAAACTACTCACCTCAGCTATCTCTACAGCAAAGATGAATCAACCCATTTCATTTCAACATCTACCTTTGGGACTGGGTGAGTTGTCTTCTTTGCTGCCCCAACTATAAGAAAACCTGGGAAAGCAGTTTAGGTAAACACCCAACTCCTAGGTGACTAAAGTAAGGTGAAATAAATCCCTTTCACTGCAAGTACTTTTAGGTAATGAATAATTTCAGGGTACTTTAATTTGCTTGCAGTAACTTCAAGAACAGAAAATGAGGTAAAATTAGCCATGTGGTTAATTTATTATGTATAATTCCTCTAGCTAGAATCAGGGCAGAAGCCTGCCCAATACATCTAACCTCATGATACCCACTGACATCTTTACAATTTAAAGAAAGCAGAAAACTCCCCCAAATTGGCTTTTCACCTAGTCCCATGAACCCATTTCAAGTCCAAGATTAAAAGTTTTGAGCTTTTGAGTATGAAGATTTGAGCCAGAACTTTTGCTGTCTATGGCAATGGAGACAACCTTACTGTTAATGGATAATGTAAAATAATCAGAAAGGTACATCAAGAACATACATCTGAAGCACACATATCTGAAAACCCACCCATGCAGGGCCGGCTTGTTACAAAACCATCTAAATGGTGTTGAAATAAATTTGTAAGAGGTAATCTTATCAAAAGCGAAGGAGGGGACAGAAATCTCTTATTTCCAATCCAACTTCCACTTCTTAGAGACAAGCAACCAGTCTCTTGTTTTGGGAGGTGAAAGTCACTCAGAAAAATTTTGCACATGTACACAGCAATTGTCTACAAAATGTGTTTGCTGAGCTTGGTACGACACACCAGCACCTGCTGGTCTCTTGTCTGGTCTCTTGAAGGCATTGGCAGAGCTGCTTCCCCCACACTCTGCCCCCCTTCCCTGCACAGAGGTTTGGAGATGCTGTGGGTGACCTTCATCCTTGTACTGAACCACAGCTCCTGGTCCAGACATATCCCAAATGCAGAACTTGTTCAGAGGATCCCGAATTCTGGCTGGATCCCCCAGATGACAGCTGGGTTCCTCCTGCACGTGCTGTTTTGTCCTGATGTCCTTGCTGTGTGTGGGCAGCCATCATCTTCCAGGGTGCTTAAGGATACACCACAAAACCTCTCTTGGTTTTGAACCTGTGTGTCTCCATTGATGAAGCACCCCCTTGGTCCCTGACCTGGGGTCAATGACTTTAAAGGACATTAACTAGCATTGACTGAGAGATTTGCTAAAGGTCAGGCCTTGAATAATTCAAGTCCCATAAAGATTTCACTAAAGTTGAGGCCCTCTGGGCAAGTACCTAGCTCACATGGGCAAGGTGTCCATATGTCCCTGACAAATGGGGCTGGTGCTGCTCACACAAGTGGTCTGGGAAGCTTGTCTGGGAGCTGTGTATCTCTGCTTTATTGTCTTGCATGAGAAGTTCTAGGATAAAGTGAGCTGGCCAAAGAGAGTGGCAAGAGAGAAGGAGAGTTTGGTTTGTTGGCAGAAACCTGTGTGAACTTTTTATATCCAGCTGTTATGATCTCTGCAGTTCTCAGTGTCCCACCTCTGCTGAGCACCCTTCGGTTGTAGCCAGCAGCTCCAGTGATGGCCAGACTCTTTCTTTCTGCACTAAGGAACTTCAGGATGCAGGATATGTTTTTCCTGGTCACGACAAAAACACATCCCCAAGATGCAACAGGATGATTCCACAGTTAGTGTTTAATTTGTATTCAGAGCGTGCCATAATGGGAGGGATGTTCTGCCTGGTGCCACCCTGTTCCTTCAAGAGGAGCACAGCAATCACTGGAGGGGGTATTTTGAGTTCTATACTAAAATCCAGACTGAAAATAGAGATGGAGAATATGTGTCTCAGAAGAGCCACATCATCCACTGTCACTGCATCCACTTAAGGAAAGACTGTTGACTTTATGGAGTTACAGGCCAGGGCTTAAACCTCCAACAGATCTGGGTGACACCAAAATCACCCTACACCATTGTATAACTCCTGACTGGGTTCCTGCACTGGGTCACACCTCTCCCAGTGGTGCTGAGTCCTTGGGTCACCCTGGAGTTCAGGCAGCTGCCAAATGGACTTCAGCACAGACAGGGAAAAGGTGGAGATCCTGGAGCAAGGCAGGCAAAGAGGATGATGCCTCCCGAGCTTGAAGACCTTCACAGCAGCCTGTGCCTGCTCCAAAGGTTTTTCAAAACATTGGAGAAAAAAAATCACTGGTTAGGACAGGCTTGTAAGTTTTAGGGCACGATGCCTTGTCCTGCAGCCACACTCCTGCCCTCAGGGGTAGCATCTCTGCAGGGTTATCCCACGCAGGGCTGGGTCTGACAGGCACAGCCTGCAGACCCGACACTTGGGGGAGCAGGCTGTGAGAAAGCTGTGGGTTAGGACATGTCTGAAGGTGAACCAGGTCTGTGCTGTCAAATGCAGAGGCAAAATGTGTCAATTCTTTACCTTTCTTTGGTGGATGTGACTGGTGAGAGGCTTTTCTGTGTCCGCTTCAGGCTTTTCTAGTTCACCGTACGCTACAAGCTCAGCCCAACAATGCATGGAAATAGATCTACAGGCTTCAATGAGACTATTCCTATGAGTAAGAGCTACTTAAATGAGTAATTGTTAGCAGTCTTTGTGTCTCTGTTATTTTAACTTTGAGTAATTCAGGAATGACTGTAGATGTATCCATGTTATGACAGTTGTTTCAATGTATTCATTCAAAGCTCTTCCGAAAAACAGGTGATGCTGTCTAAAAAGGGTATTTTTTAAATTAACCAGACAGTAATTTGAAGTTGTGTTTCCTTTGTTTGTTGTTAAGAGCAAAATCATACCTTTTTATCTGAAATTCCTCCTTTCTTTTTCTTTTCCTCTGCTGGAGCACAGAAAGGATTCACAGGGCTTTGTGCTGGGGCTGGGGCTGGAACTCGCTCCAGCACCAGCTGGTCATAAAGCTACAAACATGGATCTGTACGCTTTAAAAATCAAGAGAATTGCCTAGACAATCATTGAAATGGCATTTGGTTCACTTCCACGTTAAAAAAATATTTTGGAAGTTTGACCTGGTGTTATAGGGACTTTTCTTTTTTTCAATTCTTCTAAGAGTAATCCCAGTTTACCTTTTTTTCTTTTCTTTTCTTTTTTTTCCCCTTCAGGTTCAACCCCTTTTATCACACTAAAGTGCCAATCAATATTGTGAGATAGATGTTACATCTTAGGTTTTTATAACATTACTTGTCCCAGAAGGGATACTGTATCTTTAAGGAAATGGACCCGATATCCTGTTTCTGAAGGATTAAAACACTTTAAAGAGACAGAAGAGGCTGTAAACCCCTATCATATTCTTATTCTCTCTTCATTATCTTGTCCAGTATCTATCCCTGCTGAGTAAATCTGGTTGTGTGTTTCTCCAAAGTGGTCATAAGAAGAAATTTATTTACTTCTCTTTGCACTGGAGGGGCATTACTGGGTTTCAAGGCTCTCTGAAGTAATAAAGATTTTGCAGTGTGTGCAGAAGGAGCAGAAATTCAGAACTTCTTTTCCCCCTCTGAGGTCGTTTGGCCAGCCTAAAGGGGAGACACTTCTCATTTTCTGACAGGCTTTATTTCCGTAAGATTTTCCAATTAGCAGGAAAAGGTCACACTAATGTTAGTGCTGTGTGGAGGAAGGGGGATCCAACTATGCAAACAGAGATCTCCTTGAAAGGACAATACAAAAATACCGTATTTTCCTTTATTTCTTCACTCCAGCTGTTTGGGGAGGGGTGTGGAAGCTCTGCCCGGCTGAGCGTGTTGGCCGGAGCAGGAGGGAGGGAGGGAAGGCTCGCTCTGGCCTGGGATCAGCACTTTCACTCCATAGCTGGACCTCGCTTTTCTCTGGAACAGCAAATCTCAGCACCCCCAGTCCGTGTGTTTGTGCACCTGGGTGGAAAACAGACAGATCCCCACCCTGCCACGCCCGGGGGCAAAGGAGAGCAAGAACACATCGAGGTTTTCCTCTTGCTTTTTTAAGAGGTTTTCCTCCTGCTCCCGGTTCATTCCGGAGAGGAGTTGCGGGTGGGGTTTGTTTTGGATGCTTGGTTTGGGGATTTTTAATCAAGCTGGGCTGAAAACAAACCCAGCTGACTGCAGGCTTTCCCCGAGCCCTGCTAGAAGCATCTCTCTGCAGCTCTGCCCGCAGCTTTTGTTTTCCCGTGCCGGCTGTGTCCCCACGCACGTGAATGCCAAAAGCACAAGAACTTTTTCCAGCGAGGTGAAGAGCCGGGAGGTGTCAGGACTTGCTCACACTCGGCTTTCAAAGAAGCCTCACATTCTTCCTCATCGCAGGCGAGCATCTGTCTCTATTTTTACAGCCGGGGAACAGCCGTGGCCCCAGCTTGTGCCCCTTTCTCCACGCAGGGGCCGTAGCATTTAAATTTGGCTGCGGGCATGGGGAGAGGCAGGTGCACAAGTCTGGAATCTCTCTGCAGGCGTTGAAGTGGTCCAGCTCCTCCCCAGCATATTTCCTCCTTAAACACATAACTGGCTTTGCAGCCAGGGAGCTGGAAACCACCTCAGGAGTCAATCTGGGCTTGAAGGTGTGGTACTGGGGCAAAAGGAGCAGCGTTCCTGCTGACACTCCTGGGCACACCATTGTTGCCAGGAGAGGTTCATGGGAGTTAAGAAATCTGTTAATTTTAGACTGTAACTTGCTGAACAGCACACATGCACACATACGTGTGTGCATGTGTATATATATATATATATATATAGAGCCACCAGAGAATTATTTCACAGGAAATTAAATATTTGCAGCTCTCCCACACCATTTCATATCTTGCCAATTCCCATAACCCCCTTTTCAGATCACCAATCGCTGCTGGAGCCCAGAAACTGTCTATCATAACCAGAAGTTTATACACTGGGAAACATTTCTGCACCAAATCCTTCACTGGAGTAAGCTGGCAGGATGCCACCAAAGTCAGAGCCATCACAGTGATTTACACCAGCTGCAGATCCAGCCCAGAGAAACGTGAACAACTCAGTGAGCTTTGTGCATCAGGGAGTTACACGGCGAGTCCCTGAGATAGTAAAAGCTAAAATATCCTGGTCTCCCAAGGAGCTGATCTGAATAGTGGTTTTTTCATCCGCATTAAGCACTAGGCTTAGGCTGCACCATGGAAATCATCCCTTCCTTTTTGTTAAAAAGTGATGTTTTATCTCAGCTGAGTTTCCACTCTGACATTTATGCCGAATGACAATTAACTTTCCTTTCCCATTAATCAAAAGTAATTCTCTTCCTGACAGCGTTTGGCGCTGGTGTCTGGGCGTGTAACTCGGCAGCCCTTCACGTGGGGGGACTCTGTATTTCTGCAGGGGGACAGAGATCTCCCCTGGGGTGGCCCTATGAGAAAAGCCACTGCAGGAGGACAGTTTGTGGTGCTGGGTGAGACATGGACTCAGGGGAAAGCGCAGGGAGCAGGACTTGAGCTGGGTGGGAGCACAGGGAAGGATGGTGGCTCCCCAGGAGCAGGGAAATCCAGCACTGCTGGCTTCCAGCAAGCAGCTTGCACTCACAGATAACAGCAGTGGAGCAGGGAGACAAAGCACGATTCCCTTCACTGCCCTCCCCTTTCCCAGCCGAGCCACAGAGCAGCTGTCAGGCGTTTTTCCCACCTGCACCTTCCCCTTGTTCAGGTACCTGCCGTGTCTCTCTTCCAGCCCTCTCCTCAGGGACCAACCAGTTCAGTCCTAGCCACAGGAATCTGGGCAATAAATCCCTTTTACTTGTGATTTGCTGGGTCTGATGCTCCTCAGATCCCCTGCAGAAACACAAGGTGATCTCTGGCTCGTGGAGTGGGTGGCAGTGCTCCCGTTTGCTTTAGTGGCACAGGATCAGACTTCACAGGGGATTTCTAAAACCTATTTCAGCTGGGAATTAACCAGGGTCATATTTAGAGGAGAAAAAAAAAATTCTTTCTGTTTAAATATTATATTAAATATATGCTGTTAAAGCAGCAATGTTGCTTGATCTTTTAAAGTAGATATGAAAGAGAGAAAAGGTGAGAAACATCTTTTTTAAATTGATTTTACGCAATGTCCGAGTGTATGATGCATTAGTGAAACCAAGAAAATTGCATAAATGTTTGTTTTAACCTTAGAAATATAAATTAACTTTCATAATAGTCCTCAAAATAGCCCTGTCTGCTTTAGCACAGTTTGGAGAGGCGATAGCTGACGTGCAGGGATGCTCCGTGAGTCACTAATTGAGTCAAGTGCAGAACCTCAAACCCTCATTACCAGAGTTGCCTGTAGGTTTGTTTGTGTCTTGAGGTAAACTGAAAATCTGCAAAAAAACACACAAAAGTGCTTGTGACCAGTGAAGCTGAGATTATTGTTCTGATTTCAATATTCTGCTCATATGTTGGCATTCATCCAGCAGCTTATGGTGGAGGTGAAAAGGCAATGTCCTCCAAAGGGGAGCTACCTTCCAAATAAAGTCTATATTTTCACTGATTCAATAAACCAGAAATTTAAACCCCAAAGGTGTTTGCTTAAGGAATACATTCTCAGGGACTGGCACCTACTCTTGATCTTGGTTTGCAAATTTGTACTGCTCACCTTTCAGGTACATCAGCTGCATGCTGGCAACACTTGTTTTGCAGGGGCCTTCAGGAAAATGAATGTTGAGTAAAGAGCTGGAATTTGTTGCGTGGCTGTGGTGATTTGTGATAAGTGGCTGTGCTTTGGAGATAGATAAATTTAATAAACACTCAGGGGATATAAAATAAATTAATCCCTACTGTTTATAGGATAAGACATGGTGTTTAATAACATTAATGCTGTTGTACAGAGCAGTCAAGATCATGTCAACGTTCTGGTTTTGTCTAGACCGTAGGAACCCGTGGGTATTAGAGAGCACACATTTAGCACCAGATGTAGCTGTAGGGCGACCCCAAGCCACAATAATTGAATGCCATTCAGTCCTCAGATGGCTGGATCTGGCAGCCAGTCCCTGGTGGAGCTGGTGCCTTCCTGAGCTTTCAGGCATGAGTTTGCATTTTTACTTTCCTCTCCAAAATTCAGCTGTTTGTAAAGCTTAAACCTTGGCGTGTCCACCTGCTCAGCTGGCTCGGGCCAGGCTCCCCTGCAGGGCATGGCCAGAGCCCCACGCTGAGCTACATCCGACCCAGGACTTGATGGGACACTGTTGTTTAGCTGAGCTGGTGGTTAATAAAAACAAAGCCACACCAGATGTAGAAACCTGCTGGAGAACCTGGATCGTTTCAAAGATTTGACAGCTTGTGGGGCTGTGAGAATCCCTCTGTTGCAGGACTACCCCGGTCCTCTTTCATTGTGTGTAGGGCAGCTTCAAAAATGCATCTGACATCTTCAAGTTGTTAAAGCCACGCAATGATGCACTCTTTGCTTTTTAATACAAGTCAATATGTTAAAGAATGTTTTTCAGAATTCAAAGAACACATCAAAACCAATGGAGGGCATATGTGTAGCAACACTTAAAAAATCAAGCAGATAATTCCTGCTGGATAATTCAACATTGCTGTTACCACTTTGAGTACACAATATTGACAGTCACTTTACAAGGAATTGACCAAATAACTGAACAAATATGAGGGGAAAAAATGCAGCTAAGAAAAAGCATTTCTTGCTGTTATAATACATGCAAATAAGCAAAAAGAGATTTGCATTGAGTTGGCATTAGTTTTGTTAGGGCTGCCAAAACTGTGGCTCTCTGCAAGTGATATGTTTCACATTGCAGAATTCCTCTCAAAACTTGCAGAACTAAATAAATAATGGCACCGTGGATGAAACTGGAGAAAAATGAGCAGTGCTCAAGCCAGGTGCCTAGAATTTCTATCTAGGCTGCCAGATTTTCAACAAATTAAACTTTTCAGATCCAATTCTGTAGTCTTTATGAAATTTTGATGCTAATAAAGCTTTGAATGGAATGAAGTTTTTGTCTTAACAGAGTGCCAGGGACTTTATATACAGCATCTCAGCCAGCACCTGTCAAAACCAGTGGAGAGACTACTGCTGATTTTTATAAGCACTGATGAGGCCAATCCTGAGACCTTTTTTGTTCCCTGCTCCCTGTTTGGTGGATCTGATTGCTCGTGCCCCCCCCCTGTGAGTGCTTGGGGCTTTGTCAGCAGCTGACCATGGTTTTGAGAGGGTTTCTTCTGTTTCTGACTGTTTTTCTTCTCATGAAACTTGTCATTTAACCTTTAATTATACTAGTGCAATTATAACAGTTTACTTATAATTATATAATGAGAAATATAACAGGGTTTGCTCATCCGCCTTATTTGCAGTTAAAAACTGACTGCAGATAAAACCTGCAATATATCTTGTAGTGAAATTTTAAATCTTACCTAATTTTAGACACCTGCCTAAAATTCTTTAACGAATAAGAATCAGTTCAGACATATCCTTGCAACCAGCCTTTTACCTGGGTGTACTGAAATCAGGGTGAAGTAGGTGAGCAGGTAGGAAATACATCTCTTCACAAAACAACTCCACACTCTTCAGTGAGGCTCAGAAGAAACTTCCAGCTTTGCAAAGTCTGTATCTGTGGCTCACTGACCTCCTGGGAGCAGCAGCCCACTAAGTGTTGCTCTTGGCTGGAGCTCTCCTTGGTAATTTGGTTGATTGGATGAACAGGCATTTCAGTGACAGGGGCTGGATCTCTGTGCAGCAGCCCATCAGGCCCAGTCAGCTCTGGCTCTTTCCCATGCTGATGCTTTCATGGGGAAGGTTAGTGGATGGTAACTTTTAAAACTGAAGAACAGGTTAAGTAAGAGCAGTTGGATCTTGTCCAGGATTACTCTATTGCATGCAGAACTAGCATGATGGTGACTCTTCACAATCTGAGTCATTCACTCCTCTGAAGACACATGAAGAAATCTTGCTTTCACCTGAACCATCACAGCAATCCCAGCAGAGCATGTTCTAAGCTGCCATGTGTGCAAATGCCACCTTTGTTTTCTTGTTGGGCTTGAGTGACTGGACAGATGCGGGAGCTGCAAGATTCAGTTCCAGATGCCTGAGTTGAGAAAGTTTGCTCAGTCCTTTCCAGACAGAAAACTTTTCCAGGCTGCCTTTCAAACTTTATGAGAACTTCTTTGGTCCACAAAGCTAAATATTGTGAGATACCCATTTTGAATGGCTGGCTCCTGGGATGGAAACTGAAAATCTGAGCTGGATTGGCTTAGTGCAAAGGGGCAGGGAGCAGAGCAGATCTGAGCCCAGGTGCACACAGAAGAGGAATTGCTTGAAGGCACCATGAGCAGTTAGCTGGAGTTTCACCAAGAAGAAGAATATGAAAATAGAGTAGGTTTTCACCCCTTGATGCCTTACTGAGAGTTTTAGGGATGCTCTTTATTCCCAGTACTGACAAGAAAGTATTTTGTGTCTTTCTCTGGAAAGTGAAGATATTTGATCCTATAGCCTATTCCTTGGTTTTCCTTCTTCAGCCACTGATCTGCAGGAGTTGTTTCCAGGGGCTTTGATTTTGGGTAATGAATCATGAATTCTTCTGTGCAGAGAAGCCACCTAGCAAAGCCCATGTGTGGTGGACCAGTCCAGGATGTGGTGTAAATGCCTCCTTGAGATGTGGGCTGCTTTCCTCCAGAGCAGGGTGATGAATCTGGCCTGCCTACACACCATATGAAACTTTCAACCACAGTTTGGTACACCATGTACTAAAGAGTTCTTCTCTGAAGAGAAGGAACCAGTAGTTTGTTTGTGACTGGATGGGTATATCAAGTACAATTTTAAAAATGACAATCAGATTAAGATCCTCAGGAAATCCAGGCAATGGGAGGTCCTGTTTTAGCTAAAGTGCTCAGTTTTCCAGGAAGGAGGAAAAGCAGAACTGGAGAGGACTAGGAAGAGTTAGATCAGAAAATTATTTTAATGCCTTGAGAGCTCAGGAGTTTTCAGGCTCACAGCTTTGGCCTTAGGCACTTCATTTGCCAGTCAGGCACCCAGCTGCTCTTTTTTTGGACTGATTCTTCCTAAATTAAGAGTCAAAGTGCTGTAATATAAATAAATAATAAAATTAATAAAAAATAATAAAATTCAGTATTAAAATTGCCATTGGGAAAACCAATAAAAGAAAAAGCCACCAACCATGTAATGGCTACTTTTAACCACTTAACATACAGTTTAAATCTCTAAAGAGGAATAATAATACATTTATTTCTGAAGTACCTGAAGTTGCCAAAGGCACTCAGGGTGCTCTGCGATATAAAACCGTTTCTAAAAATAAATTAGCACATTATAAAAAGGCTCTGTGTAGTGAATGTACTTAGTGAGCAGGTGAAACGTTTCTGACAGAACATGTTTCTCTTGGAAGAGGCTGGTCCACTTGACCTGGATCAGTTTGAGGGGGTTTCCAGTGTGAAGCTAGCCAGGCATTTCTGGGTTTTTTTTTTTACAAAAAAAATTCTTCCGGTGGTGCCAGCTGTGGGGCTGGAATGAAAGGCAGATGCTTGGTTGGAGTTGTTGGGGATGGAGCCCTTGGCTCCACAATGCCAGGGATGCAGTGCCAGGGATGCCCACGCGAGCCTGGGCTCCTCCGGGGCCACCTTCCCCAACTCCATCCGGAGAGAAAAGCCCTCCCGGGCACCCGGCCCTTGGAGCAGGTGTAGAGGCAGTCCCTTTGCCAGCAGCAGCTGCCCGGGAAGGCAGGGATGGAGCGGGTTCGGAGGCTCGGGGGCTGCCCGTACCCTGCGGGCACCGGCCCGGGCAGAGCCCGCGGGAGCGCATCTGCCCCTCCTCAGCCAGCTGGCAACCACCCCGGCAAGGGGTTTCGCCGCAAAATAAAGCCAGGAGGAGGATTCCTGAGCTGTGGAAAGGGGAGAAGAGGAGGAGGGTTTGTTGTTATTTGCGGTGGCTTCGTTTGTACCGAAATTCCTTCCCCAGCGAGCCGCGCGTCCCCGGCGGCAGCGCTGGCCGCGCTCCACGCGGATCAGCTGCTCGAGATTTTCCCGAGCGTCTCCCCCTCCCAGGCCCGCTCGGATCCAGGCCCTGGTGATGCAACAATCTTTCTTGGAAAGCCTCGGGCTCCGGCCGGAGCAGCTTCCAGAGGAGCTCCTTTGGAAAGCTGGCTGCTGGAAAGGGGCTGGGAGCGAGCTGCGCTGCGCTTTCATCTGTGTCCTAGGGCCTAATTGAGTTGAATACAAATATAAACTTATAACAGACGCTTCAGTCGCTCTCTTTAGCTCCTCTCACAAAAAGCCGGTTTAATGATCTTTCTGAAGGCTGTTTCACTGAGGCAGCAGAAAGGCACCAGCTTTACATCATTACTGAATAGTGCATAAAGGAATTATTTAGCAAGATGTTCTGTTTGTTAATAGACCCAAATCACAGTTTCTTTTACCAAATACTGCTTTTATTTGAGGTCTTTGAATGAATTTCATTCAAACAATGCTAACATCTGATGATAAAAACCACTAATGAGAGGAAAATCATCCGCAGTTTTGATCCAGAGCTCTCATTAATTCCAAACTTTGCTTTTAGTTCGTTTTGCTGATCAAATCATTAGAACAGTTTTTATTACCACTTTGGCTCTCTCCAAAGAGAGTCAGCTTTCCACAAGCTTAAACTCAGTTCTCTTTGTTTTCCTTCTACTGAGTGGCATCACTGAAATAGAAGAAAGTAGTCCAGAAGGAAACTTTATCCAATGCCCAGGGAAGAGACCTCCAAATCCAGACTCAATAAACATGGGGGCAGGATTTGGTTATTTTCTGTTTAGGTCTTGGACCATACACCTCAGCTGATGTGGTTTTTTTCCATGGGAGAATATTTATCCAGACAAAATACAAAAGACACTTCTTTATCTAGGGACATCCAGCACTGTACTATGGAAGTTTTTACTTGATATGTGATGATTTCCATACTTGTTCACCCTGCTCTTTATACCTATTAGCACTTCTGTGCCACTTTGTAAATTGTTATTAATTGCCATATAATTTTCTGCACTAGTACCAAGCTGCAAACTGTGTCTTTTTCTCTTTCTTCTTGTGTATTTTTTGGTTTGTTTTTTTTTTATTATTTATTTATTATTTTTTAAGATGATAGGAGCTTCAGGTTGCAAAGCTTGAAGATTTCTGAAAGGTTTTGCAATGTTTTCATCACACCCCTCCCTCACACCCAGGAGCTTGAAGAGGGATTGAGGTGCAGGTGCATTGCACTGAATACACACAATATCCAATGGTGATACCATTCCCTATGCAAATATTATCCAAATTTTATGTATGAATCCTTGCATCCTTTTCCCTTGCACAGACAGAGTTGTTAAGAAATCCTTGGGAACTTAAAAGCATTTGGAAAAAAATAGCAAAATATAAACAAGCAAATCAGCCAGGAAGGTTAAAAGACCCCCTGCCCTCCCACCCTGGGCTCCATCCACCACAGTGCTATAGGACATGGTCAGGCATTCAAACTGACTCCCCAAAACCCTCTTAAATTGCCCCTGCCCTGGAGGGTGGAGGCCAGGCCATTGTAGTACTTGAAATTTATGAAGATGAATGAAGAAGGCAGACAACAGTGTTAGAAGAACAGGAGATGATTCAAACTAATGGCAAGAAATGGCAAAAAATAGAGAAAGTCATAAATGTAAGCAATAGAAGCGAAGGGGTTTGCATGCTTGTGTTATAAACTAATTCACATTGCCTTCCACTGTCTCACTGGCTGATTTTTTCCCCTTTAATTTAGAATCTGCTTATTATGTTATTTTTAATATCAATATAGATGTAAAACAGTGAACAGAAGTCTGTATTTAAGACAAATGGGAAAAATAGTGTTGCAAAATCAGCTTTTTCTGGTGGTTCTCACCATTCCCTTTCCCAGATATTTCTGCATGAGTTCAGCAAAATTAATTATTGTCTTAACCACGGAGCTGCTTTCAGATATAGGGGGTTTACATCACGAGCAAGTAAATGTGAATCTGAAGAGAAGAGGTAAAAACCAAAGTTATACCTCTCAGAGTTCAGCTGTGTGTTTGAGAGGTGGCCTGTGGGCAGTGCTGGCCACAGATGAGTGGTAGGAGCTCATTTCCAAGGGACTCCCCTGACTCGTGTGGTTAAGTGGGAAGCCAAGATTCACAATGCTGTGACTCCAGCATTTGTTCTCCTTTGGTGTTTTCCATCTGAATAACTTTGCTGCTCAACTTGCTCAAGTATGACCCTGGCTTTGCTGAGCTGTTTGAGGAGCATAACCTCTGCCCAGCTGGGGATAATTTTCCCTCTCAAATTCTAGAGTTTATGGACCAGGTTCTCTTCATACTTTAGATTTTCTGCAGTGAGAAGATGCTCCTGTAAGAACAGACAAAGTTTTTTGGATGCTTCTTGTTGGAAAGATTTTCCCCAGTGACCAGCAATCATAGGTGTTTAAGCTCAGTATACAATGTGAAAGATTTTTGCAAAACCAATGTTATTTGGCTGGTGGGTCTAACAGTTTGTGCTCTTGATCACCTCCTTGAAGGCTGTGACCTCTTCTTTCAGTGTCCTACATCACCCAGAGCGAGCTTCTCTCCTGCAGGAGACCCTCACAAAGTCCTCTGAGCAACTCCAATGACTTCAGCTCTGTGTGAGGGATTTAAGGGGGAGTCAAGCCATGCATAGACTAACTTGAAACAAGACATCTTCACTGGTGGCAATTTCATCCTACCCAAATTCCTTGCACTGGCAGATATGCAGAGCTTAGCCTTTAAAGGTCAGCCTAAGTTTTGTGCATAGTCTAGCTGAAGGGAGGAAGAAAAGATCTCCTTTAACCTAGTTTACTGCAAAGTTTTGTACATTAAAAAAGTAAAAAGTAAAAAAACTTTAGCATAAATTTTCTAATTAAGAAAATGATTTTTGCAGGGAAGTGAGGCCGAAGTTGGGCAGCAGGGGAAGTGAGTTCACTCCTCTCCTGAAGCTGCCCTGGCAGAGAGGTGGGGACTTGGCACAGAGCACAGACAGCCCAGCTTAAGTGTGCCCTGCTCAATCCTTCAGGCTGCTGCTTCATGGTTGTGTTTGTTAGACTGAATGTGGGTAAAGCTAAAGCAAGCACTGGTGCTCACTGGAGATTGATAAGAGAGAGGTCACCTCTAGTAATATGTAGTGGAATTATTCTCCACAGAGTTCAATTTTAATTACATACTGGTTTAAGAGTATTACTAGCACAAAACCCTGCTACCTGTTTATGCTTCCAAAACCTAATGGAGTTGTATTGAATAACTGAAAGGCCCCCAAATCACACTGACAACTTGTCTTCTAAAGTCTGTTATGTTTTGTCTTAGCACAAGTGCCAGTGCTAAAGATTATTGATGCAACTGCTTGCTTTTAGATGCTGAATCACATTAGCCTCCCTCCTGCCCTCCTATTTCATTAAGAATCTGGCTGCAGATCAAAAAATGTAATGCCTTCTTCATGTAGGGCCCCATAACTTTCACAAGCCCTAAAAAAAACAACTGGCAGTGCATTTATTTCCCTCTTGTTTTTTTTCTTTCCCCTGTTCACTTGTTAGCTTTTGTTCTGTTCCTGTTTCACTCTTTTTTCATTTTTTATCTTTCATCCACTGTCTTTACTAAATTCTCGTGCTTTCTCTTCCCCTTCCTTTTTTTCTTCTCTCTCTTTCTCTTCTACCCCTTTTTGTCTCATGGAGTGGTGAGAGAGAAAAATAGAAGTAGGAGGAGGGCAAGAGGTCAGCATGTGAAGAATTCCGTGGAGCAGACAAAGCCAAAACAATAATGTATGTTCATATTTTGAATCTGATATTTTTATTATATCTGCACAGAATGGAGTAATTATAACTTGCTATTTTTTTTTCATAGGTTATTTTTAATTTTTTTTTCATTGCTGATGTCTTTATTTTAATTTCAACAAGTCGTCACTCTCTCAACTTAGTTTCATTCAGAAAAAAAATTCCTGTATGGAAGGATCTCCCAAAACCTCTGCTGGAGCAAAGAGCAGAGTGTGACCTTACTAGAAGCAGTGGGACTCTTGCCAGGGGTTCAGAGGATTCACCCCTCCATTCTGGATTCCAGCCAGGGAATTAGGTCCATCTGGCCTGTAGGTGCTCCTGGAGATGTCCAGAGCTCTGATCTTCACAGCAGGTCCAGCTTTTAGCTCCAGATGTGGAATGCTGCAGGACTGTAAGAAATGAGGGTTTGTCCAGTTATGTGAGGAAAAGAATTCCTGTGGAATCATAGAATGTTCTGAGTTGGAGGTCTCCAAAATATGACTGTGTACCCTGCCTTCATCTACCTGAGGCAAACAGATGTGTCCACATGAGTGCACAAGCTGGAGCTCTACCAATACAGGGACCTTTATACCTTCTTTAATTGACTTGCTGCCCAAATTTCTCCTGCTTGGGCATCCAGCTGCCTTCCCTGAAACAGGAAAAAAAATCTAAGTTTCCTAGAGACATAGTTTTAAGTTCTTGTTCTAATAGACTGACACATCATTTTTGACAAGATCTTGAAATCAGTATTTCTCCCCAAACAGAGTCACTTGTGTATTCTTGCTGTATTTTTTCTTCCCCCCCAGCATGTCTGTGTTTCCAGTCAGAAACAGAAAGCAGCCCTGCATTTATCATTTCACCCACAGTGGTGTTCAGAGCTAAAGCAAATCAAAACCTTTGCTGAAGAAAAGTCTTACAGTCACATAACACCCATGCTAATATCTTGATTTGTTACTTGCCGATTTTAAGGAACATGTTTGTTTATTTTTTGACTTATTTAGTGCTATACAGCCCTAGGCATTTATTGGTATAACTTTTAAAGTTGCTTCATTTGGAACAAGTTTCACGAAAAGATCATATTAATTAGGTCCTACACCTAAAGTTCATCTTAATTAGCATTGTTTCTTTGCCTGAGGTTCTAGTAATTTGTTAGAATTCAACGTGGATATTCTGGAGCCTTACAGAGGGATAATTAGTCAACTGTTCCCATTTGCACTGCCTTTAACATGAGCAGGATTAGGCCTGCAAACCACAGAGTGTGACTCGATACAACCATGGCAATGCCATTAAACATTTTAATAAATCTCTCTCACAGAAATACCCATAAATGCACACATGCATGTGCATATCCAATCCCATTTATTTTGAATAAGGAGAATAACTCTGCTGTGGCAGTTGTCTCTCATGTACCATTTATTTTACCCATGTAAATTAATTTAGTTGTTTTTCATAACCATTCACATATTCCACTTCATTTCACAACTAATTTCTGGGACTGGTTTGATAGTCAGCTATTATCTTTTTGGAAATATGTACCTCCTTCTAATTTCTTGTTGCCATAACTGAGCAGTTACTTGGTTCTTTATGTAGTATTAAAACAAGTTCTATGTCCTTAAATAGGAATTGAAATAAAATAGGAAACTTTTAGTGGGAAAAATGCTTTGGACCGAAGTTGTACAAGGTCTGTGTGAGACCTGTATGAGATGATATCGAGCTTTTTGGAATTTATTTTTTCTGAGCAGGGAAAATTAGCTGAAACCCAGTAAGAGTAGTATATGAAAACATTTTCTATGACAGATTTAATACTGAAAAATATGACATCGTATCTTCCCTAGAATAATCTTGAATAATTTCCAGATAACTGTAGTACTGGTCTGTATAGAAAATATTAGGATTTTGTATGAATATATGAAAAGCACCACTATTACAACAAATGCAGCAGCACCAGGGCCTTTGGACAGATTTCTCCAAGTGTCAGACTACTTAATGCAGATGGATGCATGGATGGCTTTCCAAAAGCACTGAGTATTTTAATAGATGAAGTGGGTTTTGCAGATCTAGATGCATTCTAGACACTGTCACGGAGCTGGGCCTTGTCTGCAGGTGTGTGAAGTGACCTGCTGACTAAGTGCACTGTGTAAGAAAGGTCTGAGTTTTGGTTTAGGAGATTTTCTTTTTTATAACTTATTTTCAACATGAATTTTGTATCTTTTCCTTAGATACAAGGAAAGTATCTCCTTAGTGCCTGGTAGGCACTTAGGAGAAAGCAGCTGATTTTCCTAGGCTCATTTCCAAATACCTGAGTTCTGTATCTCAGAGGAATTGAGGTGTCAAACCGAACTCTGCATACAGGTACCTCAGTCAGATTTGGTTTTGTCAGTTCTGGCAGCTGTAAGGGGGCAGATT